>NW_004444078.1:3131426-3148519 GCF_000243295.1 Trichechus manatus latirostris
TTTTTCGGATCTTTGCTGTGGAGGGATGGCGTGGTGCTTCTGCCTAGAGCGCCATTTTTACTGTCAGAACTATTTGTTTCAAAACCATCTCAATATTTAGATTTCTTCTTAATGAGACTGGCCTTACTTAGCCCATTGTCCTGACTTGAGGTTCCACTGTATTTGTATTCATTCAAGAAGCATCACCACATACAGTGAATTATACTTTAGATACTTACACTATTTGTCAGAATTCTAAGTAAATATAGTCGACAGAATTGGTGACCAAACATGAAGCAAATATTTGAAATAATGTAATTTATCTGATTATGATGCAGATGTCCTCTTGGAGTAGATATATCAAAAGAAGTTGGAGAAGCTGCCATAAAAGTACCGTGATTAAAAATGAAGATCTGATATTTGCTTTCCCAAAAAATCTCTAAAGGTAGTATTTCAGCATTAAAATTCTCAATTTTTTTGTATATCAAATTGTAGAAGTTATGTTATTCATTAGGATTTTCTTTTGTTATTTCTTTTCTTATGTTTGATGCTTAAGTTGTTCTTCTGAGAGAGTATATTAATATGTTGTAGTCTTGTAAAAGAGTATAATTTTTTTATTATTCAAAAACCAAAGTAAAATATTTTGTAGTTAAAAGAAATGCATTGATGTTGGCAGGTAGAAAGAAAAACCTTGGAAGAAATAGTGATTCTGCTAAATCCTGGCTCTATATTATCTAGGCCTAGATCTTTTTCCCCCTTTCTCAAAATCAGGATAGTAGAAGGTATTTTTTGACTCCTACTGAAACATGGGCCTGACTTTATAATGAGTGAGCAGTTTTAGAAAAGTAGCCGGGTCAAGGTCATGTGAAATCAGAGAATTCTAAATCAAGACAAAAGATAATTTTCTTTAATAGAATATATGTTATTAATTTAAAAATATGGTTTTAATTGTCACCTCTGGAGCAAAGGGGATAGTAAGTCTATATGTTTCTTAAAATCCTTCTAATTTGAGATTTTAAAAAATTTGACATGCAGGTAATGCCTCGAGTATGTGTTGTAGTTTTTAGTTGACCACATACATTCACATTAATTTTTTTAAAAATTGTATTTAATCAGATGAAAATAAATGAGGAAAAAGGTTTTTTTAAAATAATTTTCTTTGAATCGAAAACTTTGACCTGTTGCTATTAATAATTTATCACATTTTTTTTTACTTAGATTAAAGCAATTGAATGTTCTGTTCTTTGAATCTAAGGGTGATGTTACTGTTTAAGGCCCTTTGAGAGGTTTATATTAAGTTATCCACACTGGATCAAGTTGTTACCCTTCTAATCAGTGACTTGCCTTTATTAATAAACTAGGGATTAAGGATAAAAATCTAGAATGAGAAGATTTCTTATTTTAATCACAAGTAAGATGATCTCCCTTTTGGAAAATCCTATCAGTAATTCCCTTTTTAGAATTGTCATCATAGAGAATTGCTTTATGATCATCCATTTTATCCTAGAAACAGAAAATATAACTGTATATGAAGGAACATATAGAGATAGCCAATATTTATAAAGCTTTGCATTCTTTTACATTTTAACAAGTTGTGGTATAGGTGTGATAGAATTAATTTGTGAATGTTATTTAAAAGAAACTATTAGTTTGTGAACTCAGATTTTACATTTGTATTTGCGTTCTATATCATGTGAGCCTGAATTCACGGAGAAGTATATTTCCTGTGGCTATTAAAATGAACAATAAATGATTATCATGGATTGAATTGTGTCCCCCAAAAATATCTGTCAACTTGGCTGGGTTGTGATTCCCAGTATTGTATGATTGTCTAATCTGATGTGATGTCCTTATGTGTTGTAAATTCTATCACTGTGATGAGGTTATGCTGATGAGGTTTACTAGATGGTGTCTTTATCCAATCTCTTTTGAGATATAAAAGAGAAAAGTGGGCAGAGACACATGGGAACCTCATACCACCAAGAAAGCAGTGCCGGGAGCAGAGTGCATCCTTTGGACATGAGGTTCCTGTGCTGAGATGCTCCCAGACCAAGGGAAGATTGATGTATCACAAGGACCTTTCAGACCAAGGGAAGCTTGATGACACAGACCTTCCTCCAGAGCCAACAGAGGAAGCATTCCCCTGGAGCTGATGCCCTGAATTTGGACTTGTAGCCTACTAGACTGTGAGAAAATAAACTTCTCTTTGTTAAAGCCATCCACTTGTGTTACTTCTGTTAGAGCAGCACTAGATGACTAAGATAGAATTTGGTACCAAGAGTGGGGTGCTGCTCTAAAAGATACCTAAACTGTGAAAGCGGTTTTTGAAACTGTGAATGGATAGAGGTGCGGCAGTGGCAGAGGACCAGCAGCAGCAGAGAACCGGCAGCGGCAGAGAACCAGCAGCAGCAGAACCAGGAGACCAGTGTGAGATGGCGCTAGAGCTGACCCGTCGAGCGAGAGAGCTGAGTGCCTGTGCGCAGGCACTTATCAGTGGAGTTAGGCTTGCTGACGCACAGAGCAAGGGAGCTGAGTGCCTGTGCCCAGGAGCCTTCCTGGTGGAGTAGGATGCCTCTGGGCACTTATCGGTGGAGCTACCGAGCTTTGGAACACTTGCCCCAGCAGGGCAGATATGGGCTTGAGGCCTGAGGGCCAAGAGGCCACAGGAAGCAGAAGCTGAAGAGAGAAGGAACACGAGAAGCCGAGCTGCCTCAGTCTCAAAAGGTATGGCCATGACCTCAGGGGCTTCAACGGGTTGAGCCATGGCCTCTGGTGTTTCTAAGGGTGGAGTTGTCACTCCAATGGACTAGGAGAATGGTGCGCCTAAAACCAAGGGAGCAGAGTTGCCTTCCCAGTGAACCTGGAAGGTGGAGCTGAAGCCCAGGGCCAAGGGGCCTCCACTCAGAATCCAGAGACTGTGGCCAATCCCTAGAGTCTGGAGGGCAGGGCTATTGTGTAAATTGTCTCAGAGAACAGAAGATTATTTTCAAAGCCTTGAGGGCTAATGTAATGTGTTCTGCTGACTTGCTTGGTGCCTGCTATCCCTTCTCCTCCAGTTTCTCCCATTTGTAATGGAAATGTCTAGCTTGTGTCTGTTCTTCCATTATACCTTTGGAAGCAGGTAGCTTGTATTCTAGATTTCACAAAGAAATGAAGAGGAATTTTTGGAATTTGGACTTGGAGTTAAGACTTTTGCTGTGATACGATCAGATGAATATGTTTTGCATGTTGCGAGGACATGAATTTTTGGGGGTCAAAGGGTTGAGTGTCACGGATTGAATTGTGTCCCCCAAAAATGTCTGTCAGCTTGGCTGGGTTGTGATTCCCAGTATTGTATGATTGTCTAATCTGATGTGATTTCCTTATGTTTTGTAAACTCTATCACTGTGATGAGGTTATAAGTGATCTCCTTATGTGTTGTAAATGCTGTCACCGTGATGAGGTTATATTGATGAGGTTTACAAGATTAGATAGTGTCTTAATCCAGTCTCTTTTGAGATATAAAAGAGAGAAGCGAGCAGAGACACATGGGGACCTCATACCACCAAGAAAGCAGTGCCAGGAGCAGAGTGCATCCTTTGGACCTGAGGTTCCTGCGCTGAGATGCTCCCAGACCAAGGGAAGACTGATGTATCACAAGGACCTTTCAGACCAAGGGAAGCTTGATGACCCAGACCTTCCTCCAGAGCCAACACAGAAAGCGTTCTCCTGGAGCTGACGCCCTGAATTTGGACTTGTAGCCTACTAGACTGTGAGAGAATAACCTTCTCTTTGTTAAAGCCATCCACTTGCGGTATTTCTGTTAGAGCAGCACTAGATGACTAAGACAACGATGAAAGAAAATTTACCAAAATTTCTTCCCACTGTCACAAATCTGTGGAGCCCTGGTAGCGCAGTGGTTAAAAGCTATGGCTGCTCACCAAAAGGTTGGCATTTCAAATCCACCAGCTGCTCCTTGGAAACCCTATGGGGCAGTTCTACTCTGTCCTGTAGGGTTGCTATGAGTTGGAATCGACTCGATGGCCATGGGTTTATCACAAATATTGTAAGACTGGGATATCTATAAGTCCTTAAAATTTCAAAATATAAAAATTATACCATTATTGCAAGCACAAATGTCAAAATTGAGTTCATGATACAAATAAAGAAAACTACAAATCAAGGGAATCGACAAATTCTGGAAGCTTTTCATATCTTTAGATGTTTCAATACTTGGCTGACCATGAGAAAGGGAAAAGAAAAAAGGGAAGAAAGAAAAGGCAAGAAAGAGAGAGAGAAGGAAATGAAAAGGGAAGAAGTACTAAACTCTATATTGGCCGTCGTATGTACCAAAATGAGCTTATAGTCCCACAAAGGCAGGTAAATTGCTGAAACCCTCTATAACTTGAGGCCTTTCTCATCTAACACATGATGTTAATAATAAAAAGAAAACACAGTAATTAAATAATTCTTACGGTGAAGAGGAGTGGCTGTACTCGAACTTTTAGGAGATATACTGAAAGTTTTAGGAGTAGTAGGATGGTTCTGCCTAGGCCAAGATGCCCAGTAAATGTCTATGTTATTGAACGCAAAGAAACTTTGATCCCCATCACTGAAAATAGTCTTAAAATACAGTCTTTAGCCCACCTGAAGTCAGTTTCAAAGGTTGCTGTCTAAAGGTTTTTTTTTCACATCTGTTGATGTTAGTGCCATCGAGTAGTTTCTAGCTCATGGTGATCCTGTGTAAACAGAACAAAACAATACCCGGTCCTGCGCCATCCTCATGATCATTGTTATGATAGAGCCCATTGCTGGAGCCGCTCTGTCAATCCATCTCGTTGAGGGTCTTCCTCCTTTTCGCTGAACCTCTACTTTACCAAGCATAATGTCCTTCTCCAGGGACTGATTCCTCCTGATAACATGCCCAAAGTATGTGAGAGGAACTCTCGCCATTTTTGCTTCTAAGGAGCATTCTGGCTGTACTTCTTCCAAGATAGATTTGTTAATTCTTTTTGGCGGTGCATAGTATATTTAGTATTCTTTTGCCAACACCGTAATTCAAAGGCATCAATTCTTAGGTCTTCTTTATTCACTGCACAGCTTTCACATGCCTGTGAGGTAATTGAAAACACCATAGCTTGGGCTAGGCGCACATTAGTCCTTAAAGTGACATCTTTGCTTTTTAACACTTTAAAGAGGTCTTTTGCAGCAGACTGGCCCAGTGCAATACGCCATTTGTTTTTGTGACTGCTGCTTCCATGGGTGTTGATTGTGGATCCAAGGAAAACAAAATCCTTGACAGTTTCAATCTTTTCTCCGTTTATCGTGATGTTGCTTATTGGTCCAGTAGTGAGGATTTTTGTTTTCTTTATGTTGAGGTGTAATCTATGCTGAAGGCTGCAGTCTTTGATCTTCATCAGTAAGTGCTTCACATCCTCTTTACTTTCAGCAAGCAAGGTTGTGTCATCTGCATATTGCAGGTTATTAATGAGTCCTCCTCAAATTCTGATGCCATATTCTTCTTCATATAGTCCAGCTTCTTGGATTATTTGTCAGGATACAGATTGAACAAGTATGGTGAAAGGATATAACTCTAATGGACACCTCTCCTGAATTTAAACCACTTGGTATCCCCTCGTTCTGTTCGAATGACTGCCTCTTAGTCTATGTAGAGGTTCCTTATGAGCACAATTAAGTGTTCTGAAATTCCCATTCTTCACAGTGTTATCCATAATTTGTTATGATCCACACAGTCGAATGCCTTAACATAGTCAATAAAACACAGGTAAGCATCTTTCTGGTTTTAGCCAGGATTCATCTGTTATCAGCAATGATATCCCTCATTATGCATCTGCTTCTGAATCCCACTTGAATTTCTGGCAGTTCCCTGTCACCTGCAACGCTTTTGAATGATCTGCAGCAAAATTTTACTTGTGTGTGATATTAATGATATCGTTTGATAATTTCTGCATTCTGTTAGATCACCTTTCTTTGGAATAGGCATAAATATGGATCTCTTCCAGTTGGTTGGCAAGGTTAGCTGTCTTCCAAATTTCTTGGCATAGACAAGTGAGCACTTCTAGCACTGCATCTATTTGTTGAAACATCTCATTGGTATTCTGTCAATTTCCGGAGCCTTGTTTTTCGCCAGTGTTTTCAGTGCAGCTTAGACTTCTTCCTTCGTACCATCAGTTCTTGATCATTTGCTATGTCCTGAAATGATTGTCAACCAGTTCCTTTTGGTACAGTGACTCTGTGTATTCCTTCCATCTTCTTTTGATGCTTCTCGCGTCATTCAGTATTTTGCCTGTAGAATCCTTCACTATTGCAACTCAAGGACTGAATTTTTCTTCAGTTCTTTCAGCTTAAGAAATGCCAAATGTGTTCTTCCCTTTTGGTTTTCTAACTCCAGGTCTTTGCACATGTCATTATAATACTTTGCTTTGTCTTCTTGAGCCCCCCCTTTGAAACCTTCTGTTCAGCTCTTTTACTTCATCATTTCTTCCTTTTGCTTTAGCTACTCAATGTTCAAGAGCAAGTTTCAGGGTCTCTTCTGACATCCATTTAGATCTTTTCTTTCTTTCCTGTCATTTTAATGACTACTTGGCTTTCTTCATGTATGATGTCCTTGATGTCATTCCACAGCTCATCTGGTCTTTGGTCATTAGAGTTCAATATGTCAAATCTGTTCTTGAGATGGTCTCTAAATTCAGATGGGATATACTTAAGGTCATATTTTGGCTCTCATAGACTTGTTCTAATTTTCTTCAGCTTCAGCTTGAACTTGCATATGAGCAATTGATGGTCTGTTCTGCAGTCAGCCTCTAGCCTTGTTCTGACCGATAATATTGAGCTTCTCCATCATCTGTTTCCACAGATGTAGTCGATTTGATTCCTGTGTATTCCATCCAGTGAGGTGCATGTATATAGTCGTCATTTATGTTGTTGATAAGAGGTATTTGCAATGAAGAAGTTGTTGGTCTTGCAAAATTCTATCATGTGATCGATCGCCAGCAGTTTCTATCACCAAGACCGTATTTTCCAACTACAGATCCTTCGTCTCCAGCTTTCGCATTCCAGTCATTAGTAATTATCAGTGTGTCTTGATTGCATGTTTGATCAATTCGAGACTGTAGACGTTGGTAAAAATCTTCATTTTCTTCATCTTTGGCCTTAGTGGTTGGTGCATAAATTTGAATAATAGTCATATTACCTTTCTTCTTTGTTGGCATATGGATACTATCCTATCACTAACAGCGTTGTACTTCAGGATAGATCTTGAAATGTTCTTTTTGATGATGAGTGCAACGCCATTTCTCTTCAATTTGTCATTCCCAGCATCGCAGACTATAGGAGTGTTCAATTCAAAATGGCCATTTCAATCCATTTCAGCTTAATAATGCCTAAGATACCGATGTTTATGAGTTCAATTTCGTTTTTGATGATTTCCTCTTTTCCTAAGTTCATACCTTCCATGTTCTGATTATTAATGGGTGTTTACAGCTGTTTTTTCTCATTTTGAGTCATGCTGCATCAGCAAATGAAGGTCCCTAAAGCTTGACTCCATCCATGTCATTAAGGTCAACTCTACTTTGAGAAGGCAGCTCTTCCCCAGTTGTCTTACGAGTGCCTTCCAACCTGAGGGGCTCATCTTCCAGCACTATATCAGATAATGCTCTGCTGCTATTCATAAGGTTTTCATTGGCTAATTTTTTTCATAAGTAGACTGCCAGGCCCTTCTTCCTAGTCTATCTTAGTCTCAAGGCTCCACTGAAACTGGTCCACCATGGGTGACTCTGCTGGTATTTGAATACCAGTGGCATAGCTTCCAGCATCACAGCAACATGCAAGCCCCCACAGTATGACAGACTGACAGATGTGGGGGGGGGGGTTTCATCTATAGACGCTTAATATTTTTGTTGATATGAATTCTTATCCTAATCGTGCTGAATAAATGGCACAGTTTCTTACCATTTGAATTAGTTATCCCTCCTAGTATAAAATATGACTTTTCCTCCCTACAATTCCTGTTTTTAGCTCCATCCACCAGAAAGTTGTGTCTCAGAGCCATTAAGATAATTTAGAATTAAATGTGAAGATTAAATATTTCTCCTGTTGTGCAGTGGTTAAGACCACAGGCTTTTGAGTCTGCTACCTAAAAAACCTTAAGTACACGCAGTTACCATTATCATCATCATCATTATTGTTAAGGCATGCGCGGCAATTGAGCAAAGTAGACAGAGGAAAGGGCCTTCTTTAAAGGACATACTGAAACCCAGCTTGCTTTTTGTATTATATCCATCTGTTGCTGTAAAATATGATCAGCAGACATCACTAAAACTTATACTTACTGGAAACAGAATGCTCTTTGGGCAAAAACATCAAGAATATTGTGGTTCTAAGCCCTAAAGACTATCACCCAAAACCAAAAACACTCCCTGTAAGTATGGAGATGAATAAACACCAGTGGCCACATTTTTAGCCATATTTGTGTACTTTGTGGTCAGTGAATTCAGATTTTATTTTTAAATAAAATGCCTTAAAGGTACACATCTCAGGTTTTAGAAGTCTCATGCATTTATACTATTTCTCATTAAATATCTCTAGGCTTTGTGTGGATCATAACAAATTATAGATCACGTTGCAAAGAATGGGAATTCCAGAATACTTAATGGTGTTCATGAGAAGCCTGTACATAGACTAAGAGGCAATCGTTTGAACAGAACAAGGGGGATTCTTCCTGGTTTAAAGTCAGGAAAAGTGTGCATCAAGGTTGTATCCTTATAACACACTTATTAAATCTGTATGTTAAACAGATAATCCCAGAAGCTGGACTATATGAAGAAGAATATGGCATCAGGATTGGAGGAAGACTCATTAATAACCCGCCATATGCAGATGACACAATCTTGCTTGCTGAAAGCAAAGAGGACTTGAAGCACTCACTGACGAAGATTTAAGACTACAGCTTTTAGTATGGATTACAGCTTAATATAAAACAAAAATCCTCACAACTGATCCAATAAGCAACATGATAAATAAAGAAAATACTGAAGTTGTCAAGGATTTCATTTTACTTGGATCCACAATCAGTGCCTATGGAAGCAGCAATCAAGGAATCACATGACGTATTGCACTCGGCAAATCTGCTGCAAAAGACCCCTTTAAAATATTAAAAAGCAAAGATGTTACCTTGTGGACTAAGGTGTGCCTGAGCCAAGCCATGGTATTTTCAGTCACCTCATATGCATGCGAAAGCTGGACAATGAATAAAGAAGAATGAAGAGTCAACTGATGCCTTTGAATTGTGGTGTTGGCGAAGAATATTGAATATACCATGGACTGCCAGAAGAACAAACAAATCTGTCTTGGAAGAAGTACCGCCACAATGCTCCTTAGAAGCAATGGTGGCAAGACTTCGTCTCACATACTTTGAACACGTTATCCAGAGGAACCACTCCCTGGAGAAAGACATCATGCTTGGTAAAGTAGAGGGTCAACGAGAGGAAGACCCTCAATGAGCTGGATTGACATAGTGGCTGCCAACAATAGGCTCTAGCATGGCAGTGATTGTAAGGATAGGGCAGGACCAGGCAGTGTTTTTTTCTTTTGTACATAGGGTCAATGTGAGTTGGAACCAGCTCAACGGCACCTAACAACAACAGGCATTACAATGAATGTTAAAGTGAACCAGACCTCTTTAGCCCAGCATACCAACTTTAAAATGTTGCCAACACTTGATACACACACACACATACATTGCAGTGGATTAATTACTTTTGCGTGTGGCTTTTCTAGCATGATTTTGTAACTCCCACCCAGATGATTGGGTAGGACTGTGTGATAGGGTAATTGTGGCCTACCAAGGGGATTGGTCAGTTTTGCCTTGAGAGCCAATTTAAGAGCAGAGAGGAGGATCCTACCACCACCAAGAAAGAACAGCCAGAAGCAGAGAGTGCATCCTTTGGACCCAGGATCCCTGCACTGAGAAGCTCCTGGAAGCAAGAGAGAGAGCAAGCTGTAACTCTGAAGATGGTGAGAAGTGCTGGCAGGAGAGACCTGGCAGCAGGAGATGGTGCAGTGGGCTTCCTGGCCCATGGAGAGGGGAAGCTGAGTGCCTTTGGGCAGCGCTAAGGGCCAGGGAGAGGCGTGCCTGTGAACACAGCTGGGGAGAGGCTGTCCTGATGGAAAAACTGTATCCTGAGTGTTTCTGAGCCTGAATTGTAATTGTTACTTCCCTGATAAACCCCATAATCATAAATATGGCCTGTGAGTTCTGTGTGGCTGTTGCAATGAATCATCAAACCCAGTAGAGAGTGCTGTGGGAGGGATGGTTGGTATCAGACTTAGTAAAGATGGTGGAGAGAGGAAGCTTGCCTGGCCTCCACCTGATAGGAATCAGCCTTGGGTTGTTGATCCTGGTTCTCTTTCCTCCTTGTGGGGTTGGAGGAGGTCAGACACTGCCCCTAAGCCATTTTTACATGTATATTTTAGGAGCCCTGGTGGCGCAGTGGTTTAGTTATACCACCTGTATCAGTTAATAAATTTTAAAAGATTTAAATGTAGGCATTCTATTATAGAAAATTCTACTTATTTTTTGAAACCATAATTTCTGACCGATGTTAAATTCCAGTAGATATGCTAAGGAAAATCTGTTTAGTATCAATACTGAAACTTCCATTTAAAAGATTGCTCAGGAATACTTTCATACTAAATGCTTTTATAAGGCTTCTGGAGGCTCCGGGTTTGCTTTCTGTATATATTTCCCAAGTTGGCTCAAAACCACTATTCTTGGTCTTGAAACTTTTATAATATCTGATGAAGATGAAGATGAAAAAGAAAAAATATTATGAGAAGCAATGGTCTTTTTTGTCGTTCTGAAGAGTCCCATGAAGTTAGTTACAGGAGGCATTAAAGTCAAAGAATCTTTTGGTTGAATTTTAGGTTTTGATTTTCTTCGGTGTTCTTTTCCTAAAAATAAGAGAGCCACGATTAAGTTTCTCTTTCTTAAGCCTCAACACCCTAGCTGTAGTCCCATTACTTATAGTTCTACATTGTTTTGTTTTCTTTACCTTGTTAAACCATACTAAGAGAACAGGTCAGTAGATTCCAGACTTTCAGTTTTCAGAAACTAAAAATTTGTGAGGACCATTATATGGGTGCCAACTTTTTATTATGCCAAGTTGGCACTAATGAAAGAACAAATACCAACTATTTTAAAGTTCAGTTTGTAAAAGGGGATATTTAACACCACAAGAAAGTAGAAAAGGCATTATCCCAAAATGATGGACTTTACATTGAATGAAATTAATTTTATCAGAAGCTTGGTATGTTGTCCTTGTTTATTCTTACTTTTCACAAACGAGTGAAAACTTCATCAGACTGGTACTGGTACACAAATTGTTGTTTAGAAACCAATATTAAAGTGAAGAAAAAGCGGACTGACTTTATTTTGTGTGTGTGTGTGAATTACTCTCACACTGAAGAAGTCATATGAACAAACAGACATTCTCCTACCCATGATACTGAGAAATATAGCCTGCCACACATAACCTAGCTTCCCTCAGTTACTCCCTGAGTAAACGAAGTTCTTTCCTTTTACTATTTCCTTATTCCCTCCCTTTCCATTCGTGACTCCAGCAAATTGATTTTGACATTTGAATGATTCTATCCTTTATTTTGACTATAGGACAGTATACCAACTAAGACTGATTTTGCTCATACAGTAAACACATGAGTAAACACTAAGCATGTACTTGAAATCAATAAGCAATTTATTTTCCCTCTTTCATGTCTAATAGGAAAGGATGAGTGGCATTATAACATCTAGATACTGATCTTTGCAGGCCTAGATTACTGAGCAGTCATTTGCAAACCATGTACAAAAGTGTAGAGAATCAATGGAAAAAATGGTTCTGCCTGAAGAGTTTATAATAGATAAGTTGTACATGAAACAGTATGATGGCTAGAACACATTTCCTAGAACATACATGTCAATTAAATAATGAGTTATTTCTATGCATGACTTGTAAGAAAAAGCAAAGTAAGAGAGGGTTCTCTGTCAAGTGATGTTAGTAGGGAAGGCCTTAAAAGAAATGATTAACATAGGCTTGTAAATGGGAAGTTATTCTAGAGAGATGGAATTACAGAAGCAAAAGTTCACAGATACATTTTTTTGGTGGCTTCAATATTTTGAATTTTTAGAAATGGAGCATAGAATTTTAAAATATCGGAACTAGAAGGGACCCCAGAAATTAAAGAAAAATCAGTTACCTTTTTTAAAGACGGGAGTTATAGATGGTCCTCCATTTTTCTCCAGACTAAAAGGAAAACATTTTTATCACAAAAACTTGAAACATGTAAAGACTTAGTGCATCCATGTATTACGTTCAATGCCTAAAGGTCTAATTCATACATACTACCTGTTCAGCATACCCAATGTAGCCTGACTTTGCTCTTAACTAAGTTGTATGATTATTCTGTTCTCCTGACACTTGATTATACGTTAAAAAAAATTTATCTGCATTCTGTTGACCAAATATCTTGATTAACTGAATCACATGTTTACCAATTTTATAGTAATTGATATTCAAACAGTGATCAAAGATCATCCTAAAAGGTCTTCTGAGCAATCAGAGAATTACATTCTGTTGTAAAGAACTAGAATTTTAATTTTTAGTATTCAACTTATTGTAGAAGCATTGCTGGTTTTTTTTGAATAATTATATGTTATAAAACAGTGGTACTCATAATTAGAGAAATACAAATGAAAGCCTTTTGAGATACCATTTGTCACATATCAAACTAGCAAAAATTCAGAATCTTGACACTGTTGATGAGGTTGTGGGGTACTCATATATTGCTGCTAGGAGTGCAAAATGTTGCAACTGCTATGGAGGGAGATTTGGCAATATCTACCAAAACTGCATAGGCATTTACCCTTTGATTCAGTGATTCAACTTCTGGGAATTTAATGAGAAGACAACACCACCACATGTGAAACAACATATGCATAAAGTTACACACTGTATCACTTTGTAATAGCAAAATATTAGAAAAAAGCTTAATGTACATCCATAGGAAACTGGTTGAGTAAAATAAGATACATTCACAAGATGATTTACTAGCTAGCTATAAAAATGAATGAAGATCTCTATGAACTGAGAAAGAGTAATGTACGTAAGTGAAAAAAATTTTCTAACCCCTGCTTTAGGCCTTAAAATACACATCTTTAACTAATCACAATCTACCTTTCAATAATATTATACCACTTCATGTATAATGTAAGAGCCTTACAACAGTATACTTTCCCTCTCCTTTGTGCTGTTGGGGTTACACATTTTACTTCTACATACATAAACCGAAAACCAAACCCATTGCCATCAAGTCAATTCTGACTCATAGCAACCCTGTAAGACAGAGTAGAACTGCCCCATAGAGTTTCCAAGGAGTGGCTGGTGGATTTGAACTGCCAACCTTTTGGTTAGCAGCGGAGCTCTTAACCACTGTGCCACTAGGTCTACATACATAGTACATTATTGTTTTTGTTTTAAATAAGTAGCTTTTACAGAAATTTTAAAATTGGAAAAATATTTTTATTTACTCACACATTTCTGTGCTGGCATTTTTCACTCCTTTGTACAGTTCTGTTTTTATTTGCTCTCACTTTCCATCCACCTGAAAAATTTCTTGTACCGTATCGTGCAGTGCAGCGCTGCTCTCAGCAGATTCTCTCAGCTTTGGTTTGTGGGAGAAATTAATGTATTTCACCTTCATTTTTACAAAAGATAATTTCAATGAGTATAGAATTCGTAGTTGACAGCTTTAAAATTGTCTTCTGGTTTGCTGGCTTTTGATGAGAAGTCTGTGGACATCCTTATCTTTGTTCCTCTTTACCAAATGTGTCTTCTTTTCTCTAGCTACTTTCAGGATTGTTCTCTTTATCACTGACAATCTGATTTTTGATGTGATTTGGTGTGGTTTTCTTTATGCTTATCTTGATTTGAGATCCACTGAGCCTCTTGAATCTGTGGTTTTCTACTTTTCATCAAATTTGGAAGTTTTTCAGCCATTTTTTCATCAAATATTTTTTCTGTATCCCTTCTTTTCTTTTTCTCTGACTCCTGTTACTTGTATTTTAGACTGCTTGATATTGCCCCATAGATCATTGAGATTGGTCATTTTATTCAGTTTTTTTCTTTCCATGCTTCATTTTAGATAATGCGTTGGTTAATTCTGTCTCAACTTGATTAGGCTATGGTGCCTTTTTTTTTTTTTTTTGGTTCGACACTAGTCTAGCTGTTGCCGTGAAGGTATTTATATGTGATTAGCATTTAAATCAGTTGACTTTAAAATAAAGCAGATTATTTGCCATATTATGGGTGGGCCTTATCCAATCAGTAGAAGTCCTTAAAAACAAAACTGAGGTTTCTCAAGAGAGAAAATTTTTGCCTCAAAATTATAAATAGACATCCTGCTGGAATTCCTCCCCCCACTGCCTAGCTTACTGATTTTGGGACACAAGACTGGAATTTCTAGCCTGTTGCCTGACCTATGGATTTTGGACTTGCCAGCCCCTACAATCACAGTTACTTTAATACCTCTCTATATATGTGTCTGTCTGTCTATCTATATCTCTCTCTCTAGTCTTGTTGGTTCTGTTCCTGTGGAGAACTGTAAGACAGTTTCTACAAGTTTACTGCTTTTCTTCTTCAATGTTTAATCTGCTGCTAATTCTATCAGATGAAATAATGATTTTAGATCTTTTTTTTCCTCTCTAGGAGTTGAATCTATTTTATATCTTTGCTTTATCTTCTCATTGTATTCATCTTTTCCTTTAAATCAAGCATATAAGCAAAAAAAAAAAAAGCCAAACCCATTGTCATTGAGTCATAGCAACCCTGAAAGACAGAGCAGAATTGCCCCATAGGGTTTCCAAGGATGTAATCTTTATGGAAGCAGACTGCCACATCTTTCTCCCATACAGCAGCTGGTGGGTTTGAACCGCTGACCTTTTAGTTAGCAGCCAAGAACTTTAACCACTGCACTACCAGGGCTCCTGAAAATCAAGCATATAGACATTGCAAATGTCTCCTGGGTGACAAAACCTTCCTCTCTGGTTCCTCTCCCCTTGAGAATCATTGTTTTACATGATCCATGATCTGTCACCCATTATCTCTGCAGTCCAGTCTATTTCTACTCCTCCACCTCTGCTCCAGCTCTGGTAAATTACTTGCTAAGATCTCTTCATTACTTGCTAAGCTCTGTTCAAACTTTCTTAAACTCCTTGTGTATTAATTTCATACTATCATTTCTGGGCCTGTTTTTATGGACTGATTTTTACCCTGCTTATAAGTCACATTTCTCAGTTTTTTGGATGCTGGACATTGTGATTATACTCTTGAGTGCTGGATTTTGATGTATTTTGTTAGAAACTGTTGGATTTTATTCCGGCAGTGAGTTATTTGTAGATCAAATTGATCCTTTCAAAGCTTGCTTTTAACATTTTTAAAGGGGTGGGGAGGTCTAGAGTATTCTTTATGGCTAGTTTAGCTCTGCTACTAAGACATTCATTGATCCTAAAGGACAACTCTACTGAATGGCCTGTGTGTCTGATGAGGTTTCTCCGTTCTGAATGGTGGGAAATTAAATGAATCCCAGTCCTGTGTGAACTCTGGGAATTGAGGATTTACGTATCTTTGGTAATTGTTTTTTCTCTTGTAATTGTTTTTCAAGTTGTTTCTTCTCCAGTCTGGTTGAGTTTCTCCTTACACATGTTCAGATTGGTATTCAATCATAAATCCAGGGGAACTTCTATCTAGATTCTAAAGCTCTTCTGCTGCATTCCTCCCTCCTCTCTGATATTCTGCCTTGCAAATTTAAAAACTCTTGTCCTTCGAAAACTCTGATCTTTGTCTCCTCCTGTTTGAGTTTTCTTTCCCTGCACCATGGTTCAGAGAAATACTTCCAAGTAGAAAACTGAGAAAATTGTAGGGCTTATCTCATTTGTTTTCTTTCTCTCAGGAAACCATTCCTGTACTACTGTTGTCCAGTGCCTGAAAAACTGTTGTTTCACATATTTTATCTAGTTTTCTATTTGTTTACAGGAGGAAGACAAGTCCCATAGCAGTTACCCCATAATTTATGAAAGTCCTACAAATCCCACACTTTCAACCATTGATGATTGATAAACTCTTAGTACTAAGTTTGGCATGTTCTACTTTCCTAATACCGCAAATCTCTCTACTTCACTCTGTGCACACTGTCCCTACTATAGCCCCAGGCCAGCATCATCTTCTTACCTAGCTATATATTCCTAATTCATCTAGTCTTACTGTGTTTTAATCCCATTTCCAGCAAGAATGAACATTTAAAGCTTAATCCAGTTAGGCTACTTAAAAACTTTTAGTGACTCTTGCTTTATATCAGGTTTCTCAACCTCAGCACTACCAACATTTTGGACCAGATAATTCTTTGTTGTGGGATGCTGCCCTATGCATTGTAGGATGTTTAACAGCATCTCCTTGGCTACTGCCCACTAGGTGCCAGTAGAACTCCTCCAGTTGTGACAACCACAAATGTCTTCAGACATTGCAAATCTCTCTTGTGGGACAAAACCCTCCTTTCTGGTTCCTTCCCCCCTTGAGAATCATTGTTTTACATGATCCATCATCTGTCTCCCATTATCTTCCCAGTCCAGTCTGTTTCCACTCCTCCAGCTCTACTAAATTACTTGCTCAACTCTCTTCAAGCCTTTGGTACATATTGTTCCCTCTTCCTGGAAGGCTTTCTCTGGCCTTTCTCTCTTTCTCCATACCTACTCCTCTGTTAGAATTCAGCTTAGACATGGATTCCTCCAGAAAGTCTCTGAACCTCCAAGATTGATTGGGTATCCCTCTTGTGTGCCCCTTGAGCATTCCAGGTTTATGTTTGTCTTCCTCTATTGCATTCGCTGGTTTTATTGCTTGAATCCTCTACTATATGAGATTCTTTTTTTTTTTTAATATTTTATTGTACTTCTGGTGAAGGCTTACAGAACAAATAGTTGCTCATGAAACAGTAGTACACATGTTGTTTTATGACATTGGTTAACAACCCCACAACATTTTAACCCTCTAAATTCTCAACCTTTTTTT
>NW_004444078.1:3148619-3174895 GCF_000243295.1 Trichechus manatus latirostris
GTTCCCTATCACCAGCTTCCTTGTCCCCTTCTGCCTTCTGGTCCTTGTCACTGGACTCCTGTACCTCATTAGTCTCATTTGGTTTTACAGGGCTGTCCACTCCCAGGCTGAACAGTGAACCAACTATATGAGATTCTTGAGGGGCAGAGACTGAGTCTTGTTTGCCATAGTATAACCCAGTGTCTGCTATTAGATTTATTATGTGATTCAGTACACCTGTTTATTTATTTAACACATATGTATTGCGTACTTCCACGTCACATACTGTGCTGTCTACTGGGAATACAGCAGTTAAAAGGAAGACAAGAGAAGATCCATTCCCTCATCCTATGAGAGAAATAGGAAATAAATTTTAAATAAACAAGGTAATTACAAATTTCATTAAATGCTATAAAGAACGTAAGTGTTTTGTTAGAAGCTGTTTCGTTTAGTCAAGTATCAGGAACTGACTGCTGAAAGTAACTGAGATAGTTTCTGGCACAGCCCTAAGCTTGATTGTCACCAGGACCACAAGGTTAGGACAGAGGAACGATGCCTCAGTAACTATGAGGATTCACGTAAAACAGAGTTTGCTGCTAGCTTCCAAATGGAACATAAAACCCACTGATTAATAAAATGCATCCAGTTCATACAGTGGCATTGAGAAGAATGTCAGGAAACAGAAACAGTTAGAAAAATTATTATAGATTGGGTATTCTACCCCAAAACTTCTGACAACTAACTATGCATATTACCTGTAGGTATTTTATATTTGTTTACTCGTTCACTCATTCACGCAGAAGTTGTTGAGCATTTAATATGCTTGAAGGGATCCAGGAAAGCATGAAAGAAGAGACACTTTAGATGGGTCTTGAAGAAATTAGGTCTTTAAAGGGATAAGGTGGGGAGAGGGTATTTCAGACAAAGAGAATATGAAAAATTACGGTGCTGTGAAATAGCATGGCATGTTCAAAAGACACTAAATAGTCTGAAATGTTTGGAATATAAGACATCTGAAGACATGATGGGAGATAAGGTCAGGCCATTTTATGTATTAATAATACTAGAAAATTTAAACTGTATTTTAAAAGCAATGAAATACTAGTGAAGTGATTCAAGCCAAGGTATAACTAAGTTAATACAGTTTGTGTGGGGAGGAGGCTTTAAAAATTATGATTTTAATCGATCCTATGTGTATATATATATGTACACATATACATATGTAACATAAATGTAGTATTACAAAATTTCTCTGGTAATAAAATGCAAGACTTGATTAAAGTCGTTATATTGAAAGTGGTCGTAAATTTATTCCTGGCAATTAGGTAAGGAACAGTTGCTGTTATCAACCTTAATGATGCACAGGCCTCAATTTACCACCTGTAAGAAGTATTATGGAAACCCTGTGCTTATTATAATGGGATATGCAAAAACTTGGAGTTAGAAAACCAAAAGGGAAGAACACGCTAAGCATTTCTTAAGCTGAAAGAACTGAAGAAAAAGAATTCAAGCCTCGAGTTGCAATTTTGAAGGATTCTATGGGCAAAATATTGAATGACGCAGGAAGTATCAAAAGCAGATGGAAGGAGTACACAGAATCACTGTACCAAAAAGAGTTGGTTGATGTTCAGCCATTTCAGGAGGTAGCATATGATCAAGAACTGATGGTAGTGAAGAAAGAAGTCCAAGCTGCACTGGGGTCATTGGCAAAAAACAAGGCTCCAGGAATTGATGGAAATACCAGTCAAGGTGTTTCAACAAAGGAACGTAGTGCTGGAGGTGCTCACTCATCTGTGCCAAGAAATTTGGAAGACAGCTACCTGGGCAACCAACTGGAAGAGATCCATATTTGTGCCCATTCCAAAGAAAGGTAATCCAACAGAATGTGGAAATTATCGAACAATATCATTAATATCACACACAAGTAAAATTTTGGTGAAGATCACTCAAAAGTGGTTGCAGCAGTACATCAAGGAACTGCCAGAAATTCAAGCTGAATTCAGAAGAGGACGTGGAACAAAGGATATCATTGCTGATGTCAGACAGATCTTGGCTGAAAGCAGAGAATACTAGAAAGGTGTTTACTTGTGTTTTATTGACTATGCAAAGGCATTCAACTGTGTGGATCATAGCAAATTATGGCTAACATTGCGAAGAATGGGAATTCCAGAACCATTGTGCTCACGTGGAATCTGTACATAGCTCAAGAGGCAGTCGTTGGAACAGAACGAGGGGATACTGTGTGGTTTAAAGTCAAGAAAGGTGTGAGTCAGGGTTGTATCCTTTCACCCATACCTATTCAGTCTGTATGCTGAGCAGATAATCTGAGAAGCTGGACTATATGAAGAAGAACGAGGCTTCAGGATTGGAGGAAGACTCATTAACAACTTGCGATATGCAGATGACACAACATTGCTTGTGTGAAGAGGACTTGAAGCATTTACTGATGAAGATCAAAGACTACAGCCTTCAGTATGGATTACACCTCAACCCAAAGAAAACAAAAATCCTCACAACTGGACCAGTAAGCAACATCGTGATAAACAGAGAAAGGATGGAAGTTGTCAAAGATTTCATTTTACTTGGATCCACAATCAATGCTTATCGAAGCAGCGGTCAGGAAATCAAATGACATATTGCCTTGGGCAAATCTGCTGCAAAAGACCTCTTTGAAGTGTTAATAAGCAGAGATGTTACTTTGAGGGCTCAGGTGCACCTGACCTAAGCCATGGTATTTTCAGTCACCTCAAATGCATGCAAAAGCTGGACAATGAATAAGTAAGACTGAAAAAGAATTGATGCCTTTGAATTATGGTGTTGACGAAGAATATTGAATATACCATGGACTGCCAGAAAAACAAACAAACCTGTCTTGGAAGGAGTACAGCCAGAATGCTCCTTAGAAGTGAGGATATGCTTTGGACATGTTATCAGGAGGGACCACTCCCTGGAGAAATACATCCTGCTTGGTAAAGTAGAGGGTCAGCGAAAAATAGGATGACTCTCAACAAGATGGATTGACACAGTGGCTGCAGCAATGGCCTCAAGCATAGCAAAGATTGCAGGATGGCACAGGACCAGGATGTGTTTCATTCTGTTGTACATAGGGTCACTATGAGTCGGAACCAACTCAATGGCACCTAACAACAACAACAAGATTGTGTACCCTCAGTCTGTTCATATGCCAGTGTCATAGCTGGAGAGTAATGTTAAAACTAGCAGGTGTTAGGCTTAGATTCTCTTTATGAGGGATCACTTACCACTGGTAAATCCTGTCTCTTTATATACTTCAAAATTTATACATCTAAAGAAACTTCACTAACCTGCCATTCTTGGAGTAGGATGGGGCATGGGGATAGAGAAGTGATATACGTCCCCAAAAAAATGCTATCACAATCCTAGCCACATTCTGCTGTTTCCGGTAGTGACAACAAGGAATATTTTGTAGAAGGATATGGTTATCCATCATAAAGACCCAAAGCCTTGCCTTAATAATCTTTCTTATCCATGTTCCTTTATTTTACTTAAACCAAACTTCCTCATAGGATTGTTATGAAGATTACGGAAAATAGTCCATATAAATGCTCTAAGGAGAGTGCATAGCACTGTTATTTGTAGTAGTAATTTTTTTCTTATGAGTTAAACCTCACTTAGTAACAGTTCTTACAGGTTTACTAACTACCTACTGGGCATTGCTGATAATTCTGCAGGTTGAGTGTTCGCAACGCCAGGGACTGCCATTCACCTCAGATAGTTACTACGACCATTCTCCAGCAGATGGCAGTAAAGTGTTCTGAAGAAGGGTTACCTTTTTCTAATTCCCACAAATTCCCTTATGCACTAGCCATGGGGGTGATTGTGTATAATACTAGTTCGATTATTTGTTCTAAAGTAATTTTTTTTTTCAAAATGTAAGGAAAGATTATAGCCTACTTTCTAAAAATTTCACTTATGTAACGCTTTAAGGTGTGTGTGTATATGTATTTTCCTTTTTTTAATTGTAGTAAAATATATATATAATATAAAATTTACCATTTTAACCATTTTAAAGTCTACAGTTGAGTGGCATTAATTATATTTACAATGTTGCATAACCATCACCACTGTTTATTTTTAAAACTTTCTCATCACCCCAAACAGAAACTCAGTACCCATTAAGCAATAACTCCTCAATCCCCTCTCAAATCTAGTTTCTGCCTCTATCCATTTGCCTATTCTAGATATTTCATGTAAGTGGGATTATACAATAGTTGGCCTTTGTATCTGACTTACTTAGCATAATGTTTTCAGGGTTCATCCATGTTGTAGCATGTATCAGAACTTCATCTCCCTTCATGGCTGAATAATATTCCATTGTATTACGTACCACATTTTGTTTATCCATTCATCTGTTGATGAACACATTTGGGTTGTTTCTGAATAATGCTGCAGTGAACATTGATGTACAAGTATATGTCTGAGTCCCTGCTTTCAGTTCTTTTGGGTATATATTTAGGAGTGGAATTGCTGGGTCATATGGCAGTTCTGGAGCCCTGGTGGCACAGTGGTTAAGAGCAACAGCTGCTAACCAAAAAAGGTTGGCAGTTCGAATCCACCTGCCACTCCTTGGAACCCCTATGGGGAGGTTCTACTCTGTCCTATAGGGTCGCTATGAGTTGGAATCAGCTAGACAACAATGGATTTGGTTTAGTTTTTAGTTATGATAGTTCTGTATTGAACTTTTTGAGGAACCATCAAGCTGTTTTTCACAGTGACTACACCATTTTACATTCCCACCAGCAATGAGCAAGTGTTCCATTTTTTCTGCATCCTTGCCAACACTGGTTATTTTCCCTTTTGTTAAACATATATATATATATATGTATGTATATAGTAGCCATCCTAGTGTCCTAGTGTGAAGTGGTATCTCATTGTTTTGATTTGCGTTTCTGTAATGACTAATGATATTCACTGTGTTTTCATGTGCTTACTGGCCATTTGTATCGCTTCTTTGGTGAAATGTCTGTTCAAGTTCTTTGCCTGTTTTCTTTAACTGGGTTGTCTTTTTGTTGGTGAGTTGCGGGAGTTCTTTATATATTCTGGATATTAAACCCTTATCAGATATATGATTTCCAAATATTTTCTCCCATTCTGTAGGCTTTTTTTTCTTCTTCAGTTTTTTGATACAGTCCTCTGATGTACATTATTATTTTGATGAAATCCAGTTTATTTTTTCTTTTGTTTCTCATGATTATAGTATCATATCAAAGAGTCCATTGTCAAATATAAGGTCCTAAAGATTTACCCCTAAGTTTTCTTCTAAATTTATGGCTTATCTCTTATACTTAGGTCATTAATCCTTTTTTGAACCAGTGATTTTTTTTTTTTAACATTGTCAATTATAGCAATTATAATTTAGATTCCCTGGCTTATCATATAAAATTATGTAATCAGTTTTGATTTTTTAGTTTTTCAAAGAATTAAAATTAAAGTGACTCTAAAGATATACTCGTCTTTCTCTATACTTAATATTGATTTATATTACCATGATACACTATTGGATTCTATTCTCTTCTATTATCATAGTGTTAATTTATCTTGAGTATACAGCGAAACTGTTTCTAACACATTCTTGCCTCCTAGTTCTATTTCCTATATATAACTGTCGCTACTTGCAGGAAGACTTGCTGTATGTAATTCAGTTACATCTACAGAAGAAGAGAAAATATGCCCATTGTAAGGAAATTCTCCTCTCCCCCCTTTTTTCAGAGACTTAAGTTCAGGATGCAAGTACAACATTGTGGCAAAATACTCAGTAAATGCCTGGCAAACTTCATCATACCTCCAATAACTTCGTGTTAGTCAGCTCTGTTTCCAGTCTGGAAGCTTGGCCTAGCTTTGGATCAATTCCAGAGAAACTGTTTGACGCCAGAGTCACGGCAGCACCCCTAGTTGGCTCAGAACTCTCAAATGTACCACAGTCTACCCAAAAAATGGATTCCTTGATCATACTTGGAGACAACCAGTCTCCTGAAAACTTTTATGAAATGTGAATAATCTTGGCTAGATAGGATCCCCATAATCTAGTTGTATTCTTTCTCTACCCATACTTCTAATACTGAGTTGGAATAAAAACAGGTTTTGGTAGTGGACATTTAGAATGAAGTTTATCCTCTGCTATGCAAGGCATATATTCATATCAAGGATAGTTCCCCTTGTTTGCTCTTATATAAAAGCTCTTCTGACTGTCGCTAATTTCACTACAGCAACTTCAGATACAGGCACAATACCTTAAGGAAGGAAGTCCCACTTTTTGTTGCATCTGAAATTCCTTTAAAAATGCGGGGTTAATACTTGCATCTCTGCTGATGTTATTTCTTATACGAATGAACTGATTAGGCTTATTCCTGCATTCCTTTAGCAGGATGCGGAAAGCATTTGCATTGTAAGTTAAGTAGCCGAGAGCACAGGAGCAAGCTGTGCGAACCTAAAAGAAGAAGAAGCAATTCTTTCTTAACTATCGGGCTTTGTTCTTAAAATGTTCAACCCAGCATTCTCAATAGATAACTTCATTGGAAAGTCTCTGGAGTTATGTAGATACAACAAATATGTATAGTCGATGGCAATCCACTATAGGTGGAAGCATAAGAGCCATTATCTCTAGAGAGAACTATTAACTGCCATTAATTTTTAGTAGTTGTTTTCAATCCCAGCTGCATTTTAAAATCACCTGGCCAGTTAAAAAAAAATGCCCAGACTCCACTCAACTAAATCAGAATCTCTCGGGATAGAATCTGGCCATCTCTGTTTTTTTTTCTTTAAGTGCCACAGATGATTCTAATATGCAACCAGAGTGAGAACCAATGAGTTATATGAAACCAGGGCTTCAAACTGGTTCATTTGAATTCGAACTTATGCTGAGTTCCCCGAAGTTATACATAAGAATCACTTGGGGATCTTGTTAAAATGTAGATTCTAATTCAGTATATCTGGGGTGGGAATGCAAATTCTTAGCAGGGGTTCGAAGGCCTGTATGAAACTAAGGTAGCGTATCTCAATCTTGGCAGTGCACTGGAATTACTTAAATAGCTTTGAAAATTACTTATGCCTGGGCCCCATCCCTGTAAATTCTGATTTAATTATTCTAGGGTGCAGCCTGGGCATGGGAATTTTTCAAAACTACCCAGATGATTGTAATAGGAAACCATGGTTGCAAACTATTGGGCTAAGGGAACAAACTATAGAATAAAATTTGATTAAAAATAAGGAAAGCAACTCAGATTTCCACTGGCAAAAACAAAGAAGCTCAAGTATCAGGCCACAGGACTCAAGAAAAAGTAGTTCTTTTTCTCTTTGAAGGCAATACCCTATGCCTGGAACCCTGAAGTAATCAAGTTGTTCATAGGAAGTTCTTAGGTAATTTGATAGTTGGTTGCATAAAAAAGCCCATACAATACACATAAATCAAGCCCGTGGCAGGGTACCAGAGGGTTAACATATTGGTCTTTACACTGGCATCCAGCTATTGTATATACCCTTATATCATCCATGCCTTAGACTAGTGGTTCTCAGTGTGTGGTCCCTGGACCAGCAGCTTCAGCATCACCTGGGAACTTGTTAAAAATATAAATTCTAGGGCCCACCTCAGGTGTCCTGGATCAAAAACTCTGGGAATGATGCCCAGCAATCTGTAGCTTAACAGGCCCTCCAAGTGATTCTGATGTCCCCAAAAGTTTGAGAAACACTGTCTTAGATCTTAGGGAAAACTCAGAGGCAAACCACTGTTAGGCCAGCATAGCCTCCTTCTCATACCCTCACCTCTAGCCCTGCAGGACAGATAAGAAAAACTGTGCTATGAATTCTACTTTCATTCAGTCCAAAATTTCTGTATAACCAATGTACTTATTTGTAGATTGAATCTAATTCCAACATTATAAATGACTGTATTAGTAGAGTTTTCTTTGTCTTTTTAAATTGAAGACTATTTGAACGGGCATTTCTTTTTTAAACTTTAGTTACAGTTGTATTATCCTGCTTTTGTAATTAAATCCTAATTGGAACTCTTGAAGATAAAACAAATGTGTACTTTTTGTGGAAGCCAGAATTGTGGATGGTAGACATAACTAATAAGTACTAGAAAAATCATGTAATTTTGAGTCAGTAACATGGACTATATAATACAACCAACCTGTGAAGAACTTAGCCAACAGAAGTGAAAGAGAGGCAAATTATATTTTTAGCATATTAAATTTAGTTTTCTTTGTTTTTACCTCTTCTTTTTCTGAGTACAAATGGTGGCACAGTCGTTGGACTGTCCCTAATGTGGTAAATGCTTCTGGAATACCAGCTCTAGAATGAGCCAAGCTAGCTATTAAATTCCCTGTAAATAAAACAACAAGAAAACAATGCTTATGTTAATCAAATTGGTGTAAAGTGATATACTGTGCTTTGTTTATTTGTACATATTATTAAAAATTTGGGTCACAAGCCATCTCTGTTAATGATGTGCTTAGAAAAAGCATGTATATATTAAATATAAAATAAACTTTCCCCAAAATTATGGTTTGGTCTTCTATCATAACGAGTAAAAATTAAATAGGTTTATATAGGAGTGAAAAGTCAGAGGTTTTCTTTGTCCCATGGAGTCAGGAGATAATTTGTTCTGAGGTTTTTAGTTTTTTTTCTGACTCCGAACATGATGATTGAACTGCTGTAAGAAAATTTAATATGTCCTTTCTGCAGTTCAAATAACTTGATTTAAAAATCAAACAATGTATTGCTTACTGAAGTTTAAAATCATTGAAGTTCTTACCATAAGAAGAAATGTTTTGGGATGGAAAATAATAAGGTGACCCAGCTAGGGGCATGGAAAAGGGAGTCTAAGACTAAGACTAAGAATCTAAGACAAAGGAACAGACAGTGGTTTATAGTCCTCAAAGGAGTAGGAGCAGGAGCCTTGAGAGAGGAATGGCTAGGTGGTGCACATAAGAAAACTGGACCCAGAATTCCAGTCTGCAGCAGAATCCTCAGTCTGCAAAACGTCTGTGCTTTTGGAGCCCCTTCTGGGAACCATGTTGACCTGGACAATGAGCACATCAGTTATTTCACAGTATTCCCTAGGCCTGAATGTCCCACTTAGCCTGAGATAACCCAGAGATGTGTATGATGCTGGAGATGCATATGACTCTGGAGGTGGAGGAGGGCAGAGAAAGCCCCAGTAATTTTTGAGATTTAATTCCCACCAGCATGGGGAAATTAATTTAATGTTTGTAAACTAGTAGAATATGGTATTTGGCATACAAGAGTTAGTAGAGTAAAATTTAAATCCACTGCAATTGTATGTATTGTAGGATGTAGTTCAGAGGGAAATATATTAATCATTTTTTAAGCATAAGATTTTTTTTTTTCCTAGCTAGTTTCCACCAGAAGTTTTTATTTGCTTAATTTTTTCTTTCATGTCAAATAAATATATTCCATAAATATGTAATTCTGCAGCAGCAAGGAGTTTCCTTTGTTGCCTCCAGTGATCCATTTCAGTTGAAAAACAAGCAAGCAAACAATATCTTATTTTTTGGCAGTAGTAGGATGGCTGTGGTTCTGGCATTATTTTATGCTTCTTGGAGAGTGATAAATCGAGTCAGTTAACATATTATTGATTACCTATTATGTGCTAGCTAGAGGGTTAGGTCTGGAATTAATGTATTTAAAAGTGAACATTGTGTGTCAGGAACTCCGTTGGACAATTTTACTTTGTTACGTTCCACAGCAACATAGAGAACTCTTACTTTTAGCAAAATGTGTACAATTGGTCAAAAGGAAATTGGACAGAAGTAAGTAAGTATAAATCTGCCACCACTATTGAATGAATAAAATCAATATGCTAATTCTGTTGTTGGTAGTTCACAGTTGAATTGTCATTTTATATCCTAGAAAAATAGGGGTTCAAAAAAGTAGTTAGGAAAACAAAAACGCTATGTTCAGAGTTACTCTGCTCCTATTCAGGGTACAGAGTAGGCTCCCATTGTTCCATATAGACTTACTCTGCAAATGCTTACATGAGTTCATTCTTCAAATCACATGATAGAGTACAGGCTTATATTGTTTTATTATTGCTTAGATTACAAAAAAAATACTTTTAAAAAAATAGTTTTATATGGATACAATTAGCTTTTAGTTATTCCTTACCTGTCAAGACAATAGTACTGGCCTGATTTGAATATAGACTATCAACTAAAATATTAACACCTCTTGCAGATAAAGCAATATGGTCCACATCTATAATGACTTTAGCTAATATGATAATCTGAAAAAAAATGCATAGAATCATTGAATATCTTCTACTCAGCTTCTCCAATTAAGCTTTAATAACGTTGTTGTTATACTTCTCTGGAGGGTATTTGGTGGGATTCAATAGAAGTAAGTGACTAGTGATGGGACTTAAAATACTTGTCCCTATCCGGTCATTGCAATGGCCATAGTAGGCCATATTCTTCCTATAATGTATGCAACTTTTGCACCTTTGAAGTATTGGGTTCATAGAAAATATTTCTCCTAAAGGGCATAGGATAGAAAAAAGAAGAGAGAGATACTTAAGACTAAGAAGAACCCAGAACATATATTTGTTACAAGGTTAAAGTACCAGTATACTCAGCTAAAAATCTGCAGTTAGAAAACCTGTCTTAAATACTAAAATGTTTCTCTACCTATTTCTTTGTAATATGGGGGGTGATGAAAATAAACTACCTACCTATCAACTTCACAGAGTTGTTACAAGCATCAAATGAGATATAAAGGCAAAACTGTCTTGTAACTTGTAAAATTGTATATAAATGAAGAAATCCTTATCACTAATGGAGTTTTTATGAGGTGGAAGGGTGGGTGTCAAAAATACATGTGAATTTTGCAAATCAGTAAACATGTTTCTAGACCCCCAAATTTTTGTAATTTTTCAGTTTTCACTAAAAAGACTTACTTATCAATTTGAAGTTTTAACATCTGATTTTATACCTGAAATGCTGCCATTGCCTTCTCAGTTTCAACTGTTGATTCAAGAAAAGGTTCAAAAATAGATATTGTAATTGTTCCACTTTCCAGTATTAGGTATTGTTGAAAGCGATTATTGAAGGCAAAAAGGGTTAATGCATAGCCTGCTCTTAAACAAATATCCTAGAAATAGGAGAAACATGCATTATCTTATCCACCTCATAATAAAAATTACACACATAAAGGCATGTGTGTGTGTGTATAAATGGCATTTCAAAAAAGGGTATACTTTTGCCCCAACTCAGATTTAGTAATAAAGTTGTGAATTTTACTCAGCTGCTTTCTTCATATACCCACAGACAAACGTTTTGATTGGGAATAGACTGTTCAGGTGGAATTCTAAGAATCACACTCCATCTCAGAAACTCTAAGAAAGAAAGAAAATGGAAATCTTACCCATCTACCCTAGGACAAAATCTTTCTAGTGGCATTTTTAAAAGTTTCAAAGTGATGAAGGCATGTTTTCACAGTAGTTAGTAATTAGAGAACAACTACGTCCTAAACTGACTACTGGGTAAATACCTGAAACTAAGTGTAAGGACCAAACAGGAGATGAAGTGAGTCAAAGGAATGTTCTAGGAAGTGCTGGGGACAAAGTTGAATTGGATCTGAAGACCAGGTAGATTGTTTTGTTGCAATATCATCACAATACTGAGCCAGAAAAATCCTGCTGTTCACCCTCAGAGGATCATTATGTTGTGTACAGGTCTTTGCACTCTGCCCACCACTCCCCACTCGCCAGTGGGTACTCAGAGTCCCAGGATCTCTGAGTTTCTGGGCCCCTTACCTTCTCTAATCTTTAACTTTAACTCTTGTTATACAAAGTAGCCGTTGGCCATGGAGAAGGAAAAAAGATATTAGGTACAGTTGAAGGCAGAGGGAACTAGGTCTCAGTCATGGACAAAGGGTGAGTTTGACTGATAGCAGAATAAAGCCTTGAGCCAAGTAAAAAAAAAAATAGTAAACGAAAACAGATCAAAGGAAGGCACCTTGTGTGTCAAGGTGAGGTAGAGAGAAGTGGAAGAGGTGTGTTAGCACTCTCTCACCCATTTCTACTTGTTTTCCATGTAGGTTTTGCTCCTGCATGATTGCTATGGACATCTATAATAAATAAGTTTGTACAGTGGCTGGTTCTATTTCAAAATGAATCCCACAGCTTGAGTACTCCCACCAGCTAGTATCAGATACAGGACTAGAATCAGATCTGCTTACTCCCAGTCCAGAGGGCTAAAAATTAATCCTTGCGGAAGGACATATTTTTCCACCCATTTTTTCCTAAATGTCAACTGTCTACTTCATATATCCATCGATTTACTCACCTACCATGGTGGTTATATCCACTGGTTGCTTATTTTCCCTTTAAACTCAGTACGATTTATAAATAAGAGAAGAGTACACATTATTTATGCTTACTAAAATCTCTTTAAAAGTACATTTATAATTAATTAGGTTATAGATTTTTAATTAAATAAGAGTAGAATAACAGTGACTCTAAAATAGTAAGACTAATTTTATCTGGCTTGTGAAAATCATTCCCACTACTCTATTTTACGTAATTCATTCTAGTCTTATAGTATGATAATTAAATTAGAATTTTAAAAAGTAACACATAACCTGTTATATCTTTTTTTAGACAAGATCAGTGTGGTTAGAAGTTTTAGAAATCTGGATTAATTTACTTAATTTTTATCCCATTCCTGTCATCTATAAGGTAGCTATTCATTCAGTGACATATTTAATTGCTGAACATCCCTCCCCACCCCTCTAATTTCTGAAATAGGTCTGTGTTAGCTGAAGTCTCCCAGTATAGATTCAATTAAGGACTACAGCAGGCTCAGTACTTCCTCTGCAGCCTGAAGGGTACTGATGTACCCTTATGGGACAAGCTATTTTGGGACAAACTTGATATAGTATATAAGAAATCCTAGAAGACTTTTAACTCAAATTTCACCATTTTGATGATTCTTAGAACTGAAAATTTTGGCCAAGACCAGATAAACCCTTTGGTTCATCCTTAAGGCTTCTAGTTCTTTAAGACTGTCTACATCTGTAGAACTTATTCACAAGAAGGTATGTGCCAAACATAGGGTCCAGAGAGTAAAGCAGGCGGTAACAGACTAGGAGGGAACGGAGAATAGTTGAGAGTGGAAGAATGTGTGGTTGAAGAAAAGAAAGGTGTATGTCATAGGGTTATGAGAGTAAAATGTGGAAGGAACAGAGTAGAGAGGGGGAAAAAGGTGGCTTAGAGAGCTAATCAGATGTGAATTCAGTCTTCTCACCCTATTATTTCCTTTATTATTACAGCAACATTTCTCAGTCTCTTTGTGTACCCCATTAAAGTAAAATCCTATATAAAAAATAATAACACAATGACTTTGTTTCTTCTCATGACAACGCTTCTTTCCCCCTCTAAAATCTCCCAAAACTTGAAGAGACATAGCTGAGAATTTTCTTCCCTGATTGCTAAATGCACTGAAGACAACAAAGCCTCCTGAGTTGCTTTAGAGTGGTGCTATTCTAAATGTTGCATATGGAGCAGTAGCAGTCCACAGAATGATCGATGACAGGATAATAGAAACAGAATAAGCATTTAAAAGGGACAGCACTTCCATACAGTTGAATAACAATAAATGTAGAAGGAAGAAAGGAAATTTAAAAATCACCATTAGGCAAGAACACCACAGTAATAATTGTTACAGGCATCAATGGATGCTGAAATTGGTGGGCAAGAGTATGATGCATAACAGAATATTTGCATAGCCTAAAAGTGTCTCCTCTCAAGATACTTGTTAACTACAAAGGGAAAAATGATACCTTTATAGTGGAGAAATATGACAGACACCACCTTAACCAAGTAATCAAAGTTAACATTACAAGTACTAAGACAGACACATCAACATCATGGATCCACTGATATAATGCAGTAGGACGGGAAAAACATCGTTTCTGTGGTATTCTTGCCAAAAACGCATAACTTCAATTTAATCATGAGAAAATATCAAATAAAGTCAAACTGAGGGACATTCAAGAAAATAACTGGCCTTGACTTATTGAACATGTCAAAATTATGAAAGACAAAGAAGGACTGAACTTCACAGATTGAAGGAGGCTAAGGAGACATGACAACTAAATGTAATGTGGGATTCTGAGCAAACGGGTAAAATTTAAATAAGTTCTGTAGTTAGTTAATAGTATTGTATCAATGTTAATTTCCAGGTTGATATTTGAGAAAGCTGGATAAAGTATATACCGGAACTCTGTACTATTTTTGCAAATTTTTGGAAAGTCTAAAATTATTCCAAAATAAAAAAGTGCCTTTTATTTTTTAAATATCTCCCCATAGCAAATTGAGAGGGGAAAAAACAAACTATTCTTTCATCACAAATAGTTTGAGAAGCTGCACTCTAGGATATAGGGTGAAAAGTGGATGGTTGAGGATTGAAAGGGCATAAAATTAGGTTAAAGATTTGATGCATCCAGGACAGAAGAGATTTGCTTTATGGCTCTTTAACAATTAATATTGTTGCATTTTACAGATGAAATGGGACAACCATGAAAAATATACCAGTTGCCATCGAGTTGATTCTGACTCAAGGCGACCCCATGTGTGTCAGACTAGAACTGCACTCCATAGAGTTTTCAGTGGCTGATTTTTTGGAAGTAGACTGCCAGGCCTTTCTTCAGGGTGCTACAAGTGGTCTTGAACTGCCAAACTTGCAGTTAGCAACTGAGCACATTAACTGTTTGCACCACCTAGGGACTCCATGAAAAATATGGAGCAGTATTATTGCATCAGTGGAACCCTGGTGCAGCAGTGGTTAAGTGCTCGGGTGCTAACCAAAAGGTTGGCCGTTTGAACCCACTAGCAGCTCTGTGGAAGAAAGATGTGGCAGTCTGCTTCCTTAAAGATTTATAGCTTCAGAAACCCTATCGGGCAGTTCTACTCTGTCATAGGGGGCCACTATGAGTCAGAATCAACTCAATGGCAACGGGTTATGATTGCATCGTTTCAAACTAATGACCTTCAATGAGATGTTTTATATTTCTTAAGACATTTAAATATCACCATGAAGAAGATTTGATGGTAATCTGAGGATGTGGTCTAAAAACCATTTTATTCTATATTTTATATTTTATAAAGGCGTTACCTTATCAGGTGAGTGAAGAAGATAAAGAACATCATCATACTTAAAACCTTCAGCTTCTTGTAATTCATTCTGTAACAGATCATTCCTTAGGACAATGCATGCCAAGGAAAATGCCACTTCAACCTAAATTTGTGGTTTTCAGAAATTAATTTATTTTTCACTCATGCTTTGTCAAATGACATATTTAATTGTATAAACATTTATATTGGATACATTGTGGAAAAATACTATAAAACCTGCTAAAATATAAACCAGTGATTACAATTCTCTGACTAGTATTTAAAGAGTGGCTTTATAACTTTTGGAGGAATATCCCTTATAATTTTTAACAACTAGGGGAATATCCTTCCTCTTTTGTGCATGTACAACCACAGAGCTACATATGAGGGCATGGGTGAAGGCAACGAGGGTCAGAAGGACATGTAAAGAGGTGTTATCTTAAGTATATAGTTACATCCCTTCAATATATAAAAAAAATTTTTCTGACAGGGGTTAAAAGGCTGTTTTGCGCTGGTTGTTAGCTACTGACCATTGAGATATGGGGCTTTAATGGAATGCCTATCAATTTAAGCAGAGCACTGGGGAGTAGTACTGAATAGTTTTGTTTTCTTCTTCTAGTTCTGAAGCCATTTAATGCATATTCTGACGCCCATTAGGAAGATATAAATGAACACTGGTTATTACAGGGATTCAACGGAAGTTTCTCAAAGTACTATACTAAGCATTTCTATGAAAACTTAAGAATTTTAAAAGCATGATTATTGAATTATTGCAAAAATACTTTATTATAGAATCTTAGTTTGACGAAAAATACTGAAACGTATTTATGCTCTGTTTTAACAAATTTTAGAAGTCATTGACAATATATACTGATGTATATATAGATGCAGTTGAAGCAAGGTGTTTGCTGTGAAGCTGCACGTTTTAAAAATAAAAATATATCTTTATGTGGCATTTCCCATAGTCTTATGGAATTTACTGTTGCTTTGAAAGTCAGTGTAGATTTTGCTTATAGTCCAATGTAAAAGATTGCATATGCTTCTTCCTTTTGTTTCCCTAAGCAACTCATGTGCTAAAATAATCTTTGACAACAAAAGGCAGCATAATTTATAACATTTTTCTGATAACATTAAAAGAAACAGTGCCGCATTTACGTACATAATTTCCCCCAAAGTTATTTCTATTTCTTCCTCTCCACAGAGCCTATACCAAATTTTGAGGGGAAAATGTTGTTAAAACTGCCTTCCTGGACAACTATGGATATCCTGAATTTACCAAACCCTTAATAAAAGGCTTTGATTAGATGTGAATGTCATTTTATTAAAGATATTTTGAGATATTTTACTACAAGTAAGTAGAAGGATGAATGACTCTTCGGGGACTCATATTAATCCTTCATAATGTCCAGACTTGCTAAAACCATAACTGTGAGCCAACACAGGGTACTTTGTGGAAGGTAAGACTCCCTTGAAGGTGTAGCATGGACAAGATTCAGTTATATTTGAGAAATATTGCCACATAAGTCACATACCATTTATCCCCTAGTTTTAGTAATCAATATCTGAAGAAAGAAAGGAAGAAATTCTGTGAATAAACAGTCAGATATCTGAGGAATAAAAATTATTTGATGAGTAAGGACATAAGACTTTCTTGTCATCTTTGAAGAAATCACATTTTAATAAAATTTATTACCATCTTTTAGTTTGTAGCAACCTCTTTTGTCTAAAAAATCTGGGATTTTGTTTAAAAGATTAAATATTTTTATTATACTTGTGAACTTGCATAAAGATAAAAATTCTTGAAAATATTTCCATTAATTTTTACTATATCCAAAAAAATTAAACTTTTATACATACCTTAATGTTAGCAGAAGGGTGATTTCTTAGTAGTTGAATAAGTACTGGAAAGGCATTTTCCTCTACAACATATTGTTGACTAATGGGATTGCTTGTGTGGGCGACACCTGTAAGAGTCCACACGTCAGTGAGGTCATCCTTTCTCCATCTCGTAAATGGTAAAGTCAAACATAGCTTGATATTTTTGGTTGATAAAATGTCTTAAAGTATGGTTAGTAAATTACAAAAAGAAATGCTGTATGGATACTATTTTAATAGGAATTTTTTGGAAAGGCAAAGATAAATATGAAGAATTAGAAGTGTGAATGGCTTTCTAATCGTCACAAAACAAAGATATTAGAAATGTTATGCTGATGTGGAATATTAATAATGATAGTTATGATTTATTGAATAATAATTCATGAAAAGTTTACTTCAACAAAAATGCTTAGAGTAAATCACCTAGCTAAAGGAATTTCTGGATCCCTTAAATTATACATACGACACATACTTAGCAGCCCTGGTGGCGCAGTGGTTAAGAGCTCGGCTGCTAACCAAAAGGTCTGCAGTTCAAATCCACCAGCCGCTCCTTGAAAATCCTATGGGGCAGTTCTACTCTGTCCAGTAGGGTCGCTATGAGTCAGAATTGACTCAGTGGTGATGGGTTTAGTTTTGGGTTTATACATACTAAAAAGATGAGCTTACTATCTCCCTTTATAATATAATACCTTAAAATGCAGGGCTAATCGCAATGAATAAATTCAAATCATCTCTTTGGAACTGAGACACAGAGGGAAGAACTGCATGTAACCCTGCAGCTGCAAACCAAAAGGAACATCTGGGGCTAACAGAAGCTTGGAGAGACCAGAAAGGATCTTTCCCTAGCGCCTTCAGAGAAAACATGGACCTGCCGACACTCTGATTTCAGACTTCTAGCCTCTAGAACTGTGAGACAAAAATTCATGTTCTTATAAGCTACCCAATTTGATTGCAGTAAGTGCTTTAACAGGGGTATATAAAAGTACACTTGAAGCACAGAAGAGGGATTGCTCATCTCGGAGTGGTGAAGGGGCATATTAGGGAGATTTTAAAGGGTGAAGATGCTACAGGTGGGTCTTTAAAAAATGAATATTATTAATGATGATGATGATACATCTGCACATGTGTAGGGTAAAACTTAATGAGGGTGGGACGAGAACTACTACAAGCAGTAAGCTAAACAATTCTCAGAATTCACACAAGGCTAGGGATGGTTTGTGCTCCCACTAGCCAGAGTGCAGAGATCTCATAATACAAGGGGCATTGGATAGAGACATCAGAAAGATATCACCCTTAGTAGTGGGGTTAAGTTAGTTATAGAGTAAAGGCTGCTGTAAGCTTGCTGTAAAAAAAATAAATAAAACCTGTTACCATCGAGTCGATTACGACTTATAGTGACCATACAGGACAGAGCAGAACTGCCCGGTAGGGTTTCCAGGGAGCGGCTGGTGGATTCAAACTGCCGACCTCTTGGTTAGCAGTTGAGCTCTTAACAACTGCGCCACCAGGGCTCCAAACTTTCTGTAACAAAGCTTAAAAGCTAGCTGCAAAAGGATCAAACTGATCCTAAGAAACAGTTGCACACCAGAGCAGAGTCTCACTCTCTTGAAAAGATAATAACAAAATCTAGCACCCATCGGTGTAAAACTTACAATGTCCACATTCAATCAAAACTTTATACGCATGATTTAAAAATTTGAAATACATAGGGTAAATTTGACAAAAGATGTGCAAAAAATGAACACTGGAAGCTATAAAACATTGTGGAGAGAAATTAAAGATCTAAATAATATGTGGAGAGAGACACCATGTTCATGATGACTCAATATTGTTAGGATATCAGTTTTCTCCCAAATATATTTAAAGATTCAATGCAATCAAAATACCAGAAGGCCTTTTTGTAGAAACTGATAAACTTATTTACGAATTTATACGGAAATGCAAAGGACCTACAATAGCAAAAACAACTTTGAAAAAGAATAACAAAGTTGAAGGACTTAAGTATAAGTCTTGGTTTCAGATTTATTATAAACTTATAATCAAGACAGTGAGTATAGCATATAGATAGATATATATAGGTAAATGGAACAGAATAAAGAGTCTAGAAATAAATCTACACATATCTAGTCAATTGATTTTTGACAAAGGTGCCTAGGTAATTCATTTTCAATAAATGGTGCTGGGGTGATTGGATAGCCATATGCAAAATAATAATAATAATAATAATCCTTACCATATAGAAAATATTACTAAAAATGGATCATAGACCTAAGTGTAAGAGCTAAAACTATACAACTTCTAGAGGAAAACAACTAGGCCTAGTGGCTACTTTATAAATAGTCAAAGAACCATTACAAAAAGAGACTGAAAAATATACTGCAACATTAGAAACTCTGTCTTCTACATCTTGAAAAATACGTAGTTCTTGAGATCCAACAGAAGAAATATTTTCTTCCTAAGCTTAGAAGATGAGATTCTTTAAGTCAAAATAGGCAAGGCTCATTGCCCTCATTTCCCTTTCTAACCAGAGTTCAAGAGTAAAACCTACATAAATTCTTAATTACATCACTTTTACTCACCAAAGTCTTGGGGAAACAAAAAGTTATAATAGCCTGTTCTAGAATGGAGCCCTGGTGGCACAGTGGTTAAGAGCTATGGCTGCTAACAAAAAGGTCAGCAGTTCAAATCCACCAGCCTCTCCTTGGAAACCTTATGGGGCAGTTCTACTCTGTCCTACAGGGTCACTATGAGTTGGTATCGACTCGATGGCCACCGGTTTATTTTAGATTAAATATTCTTTAGGGCTCTAACAGTGGGATAGAGAGGAAGCGATTAATTTCCACCTCTCTACCTAAGTACTTTCTTTTTCTTATTGATATTTAGAAAATTGAGAATAATGTACAAACCAATACAAATGGATCCGACTGCTCTGATGACACTCAGAAGTGTGCCTTCAGCTACCTTAGTAATTCTTAGTAAGCGAACCAAAGGTGCAATTCCATTCCCTTCACATATTTGATTTTGATGCATTCTGCTGTCCTTACTTAGAGCTATGACTGCTTCACCTCCTGGTAAAGAAAAGAAAAAGACATTCCTGATAATCCAATTCCCTGTTTACACTGTCTATACATAGTTTACATTATGTATAGAAAATAACTTACCAACATACTGCATTTTAGCTGATGGTGACAAAAGCATGTTTATTATAAAGTTGTATCCAATCTGTTCTGCCATATACTTCTGTTGTTTCAATGTTTGTCCTGCCAAGGCCCAAAGTGCTACAGCTCCTTGTTCCTTAACATCTATTTTAAATGCCTATTTAAAAAAATTCATTAATTCAGTGAGCATTTATTGAACACTGTAGGTATGTATGTTTAATAAAATGTTTATTCCAGAACTGGTTTTAATTTTCTATTTAATTAAAAAAATCTGAAAATAGAGTACTTGTCTACAAAAATGAAAACTAATCATAAAATTCCTACCTTTAGGAGTTTTAAAAGATATTTAGTTAATGACTTTTCCAGAAATGCTTTTTGTATAGCAGGGTTGTAACTTGCCAGTGATTCCACAGCCACTGCACCCTTTACTTGGACACTAAGCTGTTTCCCTTTAAATAGAGCCACCAGAGGAGGAATCACTCCTTCCATAGCTAGGGCATCCTGCACCTCTGTGTTGTCACGTGCAACCTCAGCAATTGTAGCAGAAGATACAGCCTTCAACACATCTTCAAATGAATTCAAGAACGAGTTTAAAAATTTTTTAAAAAGTGAGAGGTAATAAAATTCAGCACCTTCAGTTTAGAAAGTTAATAGAAAATTTAGAAAACAAGGAAAAATAGAAAAAAGAAATAAAGCTGTCCAGATTCTCAACCACCCAAACACAATCAAGCATTTGGTTTAATCCCACCCACTATTTTTTATGAATATAGATAGGTTTAGATATAGTTACAGATATAATTAACATAGTTTTATTATAAAAGCAATATCCAGCATTTTCATTTAGCATTAAAACATTTTTTCCATTCTTCATGAACATCAGGTCTTCCTAATATTCTGTTAAATGAGTGTATCACATGTCTTTAGCCATTCATGTTTTTGAAAATATACGTTGTTTTCAAAATTCTATTCTTTTAAACAATGCTTATGAGATGTCTTCTTTGTATATAAGGTATTTCCTTCCTATCTGTATTTTTCCTCCCTTAGGATAGAGTCCTAGAAATTATTGGAGTAACCCAATACATCCCACTGAATTGCTTTTCAAAAATAATAGCATTTTATCCTTACATAATCAGAGCATGAGAGTATCAATGTTACTCTGTCTTCCTGAATATAGGTATTATCATTAAAAATAAGTACATAAATAAATCTTGCTATGTTGATAGGCGAAAAAAAAAAGGCATCTCATTTTATTTTGTATTTTGGTTACTGGGGAGACTAAACATTTTCCTATATGTTTCTTAACCAGTTGCATTTTTTTTTTTAACAACTTACAAAAAATTTGCAAGAATAAGTCAAGAGAACTCCTATAAACTCTTTACGTGATTGTTTCATAATTATATTCCACCACCACCATCCACTGTCGTCGAGTCGATTCCACTCATAGTGACCCCGTTGGGTTTCCGAGGCTGTAAACTCTGTGGAAGCAGACTGCCACATCTTTCTCCTGCGGAGCCGCTGGTGGTTTAGGATTATTGGTTCTTTGGATGGTGGGACACAACAGAAAGACACTCAGATAGCTGACAAGCAGAATTTAGAGCTACAAACCAGAGAAGGCTTTCAAGCAGAGCCAAGGTGGAGCCATAGTAGGTGGCTTAAGTATGGCAAGAGAAGTAGGGTTAACTAGATTTCACAGGCTCCCTTTAGACTAATTTTAATTCTTTCACAGACTCTAGGGCACAGGAATAGGGGCCATCCCTAGTTGTTTGATATCGGAACCCAGGGTATATTGGCCCTGGAGTGTGAGAGCCCAGTAAGGGAAGTGGTTGAGGTGTAGAATTAATCAACTTCCCAAGAAGAGGAACTGATTGGCCTCTAGCTGGGCCTCAAAACTGTGTCAAAACAGCATTTGAAAATAACTATATTACATGGATTTACCAATTTTAAACCTTTTGTCATATTGATTTTTATCTATTTACCTATCTGTAAGAAGCCATGGTGGTGCAGTGGTTAAAGCATTTGGCTGCTAACTGAAAGGTCAGCGGTTCGAACCTACCAGCCACTCCACGGGAGAAAGATGCGGCAGTCTGCTTCCGTAAAGATTTACAGCCTTGTAAACCCTAGGGGGCAGTTCTGCTCTGTCCTATAGGATTTCTATGAGTTGGAATCCACTTGACGGCAATGGGTTTGACCTGTCTATAAAATTTATTTTTCTGAATTTGAGATTAGGCTGCATACATGCAACACAGCCCTTTATCTCCTTCATACTTCAGTGTGTATTTTCTAAGAACAGGATATTTTCTTTTTTTCCTCTGTTCTTCTGACCTTGTACAAGTTGTCCTAGATTCCCCAGTATTGTGTACTGTCTGACCCTTCACCAAAGAACACAGGATATTTTCTTACATAACTACAGGGCAGTTAGTAGATGCAATACTTTTATCTAATGAAATTTCATTAATTATCCCAATAAAGTGCTTTATCAAATTTATCTTCCTCTGGTACAAGATCCAGACCAGGATCATGTACTACATTTTGTTATCATGTGTCTTTAGTCTCCTATGATCCTATGAAGAACTGTGACAGTTCTTCAGTCTTTCCTTGTCTTTTATGACTTAGACATGTTTAATGAATATGGGCTAGTTATTTTAAAGAATGTTCCTCAGTTTGGGTTTGTTTGATGTGGTTCAGAAAGCTTAAGAAGATATTGGAATTAAATTCTTTTCTGATCCCCACACAACTTAACAATCCAGGTAACATCCATTAGAATTACTCGTTAAAGCGCTTAAATTATAAATGGAGCTTGAATAGAGAAGAAAAATAATTAAAATTTATTTCAAAATTAAGTTCTATGTCTTCTTTGTAGTGAGGAGATAATATAGATTACAATGTAGGAAAAATTACTCTTATTTAAGTTTCAGACAAGGCAAGAGCCAAAAAATATGATTCCAATAATTTATAGCTTTGTTTCATTGAACTCATTTATCATTTATTTATTCAAATTGCCTCTACTTATTATGTGCTTTGTTCTGGCATTTCGGGTTAGGAGATTCTTAGTCATCTATTGCTGCTACAACAGAAATACCACAAGTGGTTGGTTTTAATGAAGAGAAGTTTATTTCCTCACAGTCAAAGTAAGCTAAAAGTCCAAATTCAGGGCATCAGCTCCAGGGAAAAGCTTTTTCTCTCTGTCAGCCTTCTCATCAGTGTTCCCCCAGTGCAGGGACTCCAGTCCAAAGGACGTGCTCTGCTCCCAGCACTGCTTTCTTGATGGTATGAGGTCCCCAACTCTCTGCTTGCTTCCCTTTCCTTTTATCTCTTAAGAGATAAAAAGTGGTGCAGGCCACACCCCAGGGAGACTCCCTTTACATTGGATCAGGGATGTGACCTGGGTAAAGGTGGTGTTACAATCCTACCCTAATCCTCTTTAACATAAAATTATAATCACAAAGTGGAGGCCAACCACACAATTCTGGGAATCATGGCCCAGCCAACCTGATACACACATTTTTGGGGGGACATAATTCAAACCATGACAGAGGGATAAAAAGGAAGGGGAAGACCTACTCCCTATCTTTAAATTTTAAATAGGAGATAGCATACACACACACACACACACACACACACACACACACACACAAAACAAAAAGAACCATAAATATATAAAAACGATATGGTAAAGATATGCATAAAAGCTAACCTCTAGTAATATTCTTAAATGATAAAGTACAGCATAATTAGTGATGGGAGGATACTTGGAAGAGATGCCTTCAAGGAATGTTTAATGAAGGGAAGGAGGTTTCAAATCATTTCACTACATTATAGAGAGTCTTAGAATATGACAATTGCTTAAATGTGAGATTTTAAAAAAGGCAAGCCTTCTGCAACATTTCTGTATGCCCAACATTTTCTTACATTTTAAACAATATATTCTGTATTTTTTCCTGATGAACTAGAACAGAAAGAAAGATGATAAACTGGGCAAGAAGGAAAAGGGATGAGCTTTTCCCCAATTTTTTCTCCCCAAAATTTGGGGAATACCCTAGATTTGAAACTTACACTGTTATGTATGCTCACTGGAATGAGATAATTCTTACAGAATCTCAGAGTCCATTTGCAGTAGCTGCAGAAACTACATCATAACTTCTGATGTTCTTGGTGCTTTGATGCAAGTTGCTCTGTGTGCTTTTGAACTTGATAATTCGCCTAAGGCCTTCTGATGACCTCAAATTTTGATATCAAGTATCTAATAGCAAATCTGAAATCGTAGTTGTATCGTAAAATAGGTTCTAATTATCCATGTGTGTATTATTTATACAAGGTGACATCTAGTCCTCTGGGCATACCATCTGTATTATTTTCATCATTCATGACAATATTTCTCTTTATAAACATGCCTAATTGAACATATTTAAAAAAAAAAAACCGAGCAACTATGCCTTTGGGCACAATCTCTTTCATAAACCCAACAGTTTAAGTGTTGCAGATATTTAGGTGATATTACATATTTATGTATAGATCCATTCTAAGATAAATCCAGGACATTTGTTCATATGAGACAAGTTCAATCCTTTGTTTGTCTCACTTAATATATCTGGCCACTTTAGAATAATACAGAAATCTAGGCTCACCTGAATCAGAACTCAGAAATGTGATAAGATATTTGATGCCTTTGTGGTCTCTCACTGCTCTTTGATTGTCTTCATTTCCTATACATAATACCCGTATACAGTTCATTACATTTACTAGCACACTTTCTATATTTAACTTCAAAAGATTTATCAGAGCTGGGATTCCATTCTAAACATAAAGAAACAAAAAATATAATTACAATTTAATTTATTTAAGGTACGTACAATCTTTACACAGAAACTCAAGTCTGTCATTTTTCTTGCTGTAGGTATCTGCTTAGTCAGGAGAGAACGATTGTTCATAAGCAACTGTGTCTGTACTGATATTGCACACTAACTGACAGTTAACACCACTTTAAGCAAATCGTATGCATTAACATTAGGACAAGTGTTCTATAAATATATTTTAAAATAGCCTCTTTTATACCAAAAATACTTTGAGGCTGCAAGTTCACTGTAATGTTTAATAAATATCTAAAAAATTAAGCAACTGAGTAAGATCAATTGAATACAGTGCTCCATTTGGAAGTATTTGCCATGGTGGATATTGGATTGGTAACTGGTAATCATATTTGTACAACACAAAATGCTACTTTTATTTACTTATTCTATTGTACTTTAGATGAAGGTTTACAGAACTAGCTTCTCATTAAACAATTAGTACACATATTCTTTTGTGACATTTGTGTGAGCTAAAAGGGTGTCCAGGGGCCATATTCTCAGGCTTTCTACAGTCTCTGTCAGGCCAGTAACTCTGGTCTTTTTTTGTGAGTTAGAATTTTGTTCTGCCTTTTTTTTCAGCTCTGTCTGGGACCCTCTATTGTAATCCCTGTCAGAGCAGTCAGTGGTGGTAGCCAGGCACCATCTAGTTGTGCTGGACTCAGTCTGGTAGAAGCTGTGGTAGTTGTGGTCCATTAGTCTTTTGGACTAATCTTTCCCTTGTGTATTTAGTTTTCTTCATTCTCCCTTGCTCCCAATGGGGTGAAACCAGTGTAGTATCTTAGATGGCTGCTCATAGCTTTTAAAGACTCCAGAAGCTACTCACCAAAGTAGAATGTAGAACATTTTCTTTATAAACTATATTATGCCAATTGAGCTAGATGTTCCTCGAGACCATGGGCCCCACAGCCCTCAGCCAAGTAGTTCAGTCCCCCAGGGAGTTTGAATGTGTCTATGGAGCTTCCATGACCTTGCCTTGGACAAGATGTGCTGGCTTCCTCAGTACTGTGTGCTTTCTTACCCTTCACCAAAGTTACCACTTACCTATTGTCTATTTAGTGTTTTTCCATCTCCACTCCTCCTCTCCCTCATAACCATCAAAGATTGTTTCTTTTTGTGTGTAAACCTTTTCATGAGTTTTTATAGTAGTAGTCTCATACAATATTTGTCCTTTTGTGATTGACTTATTTCACTCAGCATAATGCCCTCCAGATTCATCCATGTTGTGAGATGCTTCGCAGATTCATCATT
>NW_004444078.1:3176266-3180977 GCF_000243295.1 Trichechus manatus latirostris
GTGTGTTGAAGTCTCCTGCTATTATTGTAGAACTGTCAATTTCTCTTTTGAGTGCTGTTAGAGTTTATGTATTTTGGAGCCCTGTTATTGGGTGCATAGGTATTTGTTATGGTAATGTCTTCATGATGGATCATCCCTTTAATCATTATATGTCTTCTTTGTCTTTTATGGTGGATTTTGTTTTAAAGTCTACTTTATCTGAGATTAGTATTGCCAATCCTGCTCTTTCTTGTTAGCTGTTCGCTTCATATATTTTTTTCCATTCTTAGATTTCTAAGAAATTTATGTCTTTGTTTCTAAGCTGTGTCTCTTGTAGACAGCATATTGATGGCTCTTGTTTTTTTAATCCATTCTGTCACTCTCCCATCTCTTCATGGGTGCATTTAGGCCATTTATGTTCAGTGTAACTATTGATAGGTGTGAGTTTATTGTTGTCATTTTGTAGTGCTTTTTTTTTGTGGTGCTGATGTTTTCTTTGTTCCTTACTCTCCTGTGCTGAATTCCTTTTGTTCGTGGATTTTTTTTTCCATTTCTTTTGTTTTTGTAGATTTTATGTTTACTTTGACTTTATGTTTTTATTTTGATGAGTAGGTTTGTTAACTTTCTTTGCGGTTACCTTGAAATTTATCCTTATCTTCTTAAGTTTGAACCAGTCTTTTATTACTTGTATCGCCTTGCCTTCCTGTCCATTAGAAAGGTCTATACCTACACTATTTATTCCCTCCTTTATCGTTCTGATGTTGTTGTCATTTACAGATTAACCTCTCTTCTTTCCTGTTGTAAATCTTTTAGTTTTGATTAATCCTTGAGAGTTCATTACCTAGGTTGGTATCTGGTTAGTGCGGTCTTGCATCCTAGATTCAGGCTGTCATCTGATGTTGTTTGTTTCAAACCGAAGGACTCCCTTTAATAATTCTTGTAAGTTTTGTTTGGTTTTTACATATTCCCTTAATTTCTGTTTATCTGGAAATGTCCTGATTTCACCATCATATTTGAGTGAGAGTTTTGCAGGATATATTATTCTTGGTTGGTAATTGTTTTTTTTCTCAAGATTTTATATATGTCATTCCATTGCCTTCTTGCCTGCATGGGTTCTACTGAGTAATCAGAGCTTAGTCTTATTGTTTCTTCTCTGTATGTGACTTTTTATTTTTCTCGTGCTGCTCTCACAATTCTTTCTTTGTCTTTGGTTTTAGCGAGTGTGATTGTGATATGCCTTGGTGATTTTCTTTTGGGGTCTGTTCTATATTGGGTTCATTGAACTTTCTGGATGGTCAGCTTCTCATCTTTCATGATATTAGGGAAGTTTTCTGTCAGCAATTCTTCAATGATGCTGTGTTTTCTGTTTTCTGCCCCCTGTTGTGGAACTCTGATCACTCGAAAAATTTGCTTGTGATTTTATTCCACATCATTCTCAGGGTTTCTTCATTTTTCTTCGATCTTTTCTGTGATTTCTCCTCAAGAAGGAGGTATCTGTACTTGTCTTCAATTTCGCTGATCATGTCTTCCATTGTTTAAAACCTGCTTCTCAGAACTTCTATGACACTGTCCATTTCTGAAATCTTGTTGTTTATCTTTTGGATTTCTAATTGCTGTTTTTGTATGATTCCTATTTGTGAATTTATTTTAACATTTTTTCCTGTATTTTCTTGAATTCTTTTATTTTTTGGCTGTCTTTCCATGATTTTGTCTATTTTTTCCTCATTTTTGTCTGCCTTTTCCTTCAACTCTTGGATACCTCTGAATATTAAACATTTGAATTCCCTATCAGGTAGTTCCAGTGCCTTTTCTTCTGCTGGAAGGTCATCTGGTGTTTTATTTTGGACCCCTACTGGAACCATTCTGTCCAGTTTTTTAATATGTTTTGATACTGTCTGCTGTCTTCGGGACACTCAGTAGTTATTTTCTTCGTTTATTGATTGTAAGTTTGTTTGTTTTGTCTTGCTTTTTTGTTTTATTTGGTTATGGCTGAGCATGTGGGATGGGCGTTCTTTGTTGTTTGATCGTCTGTGGGTATGATACTTCTCACCACCTTGTCCAATGGGCAGTAGCTCAGCTATGGTGCAGCAGGGTAGGTCCAGCAGAAGGGGAAGGTCCAGGTGTTCAGGAGAAGGGCAAAGAAGGAAGGTAGAGGGAGACAAGAAATCAAGAAATGAAAAAAAGAGAGAAAGAAAAGAGAAAAAAATAGATTCCCTGAGGGAGCCCACTGTTGTGATGGCACAGACCAGGAAGTGGCTCCCCAGCCACTCAGCCCTGCGCAGCCCATCTAGAAGGAGCAGAGGTAGCCCACATCACCAGGTGTTCAGGAGAAAAGAAGGGAAAGATGGTAGAGAGAGATAAGAAATCGAGAAAAGAAAAAATCCCCAAGAGAGCCCACTGGCTTGGCGGCATGGACTGGGGAAGTGGCTCCCAAGCCACTAGGCACTGCACAGCCCGTCTAGATGGAGCAGAGATGGAACACAATGCCAAGTATTCAGGATACAGGAAAAGAAGAAAAGTAGAGAGAAACGAGAAACCGAGAAATGAAGAAAAACAGAAAGAAAAGGAAAAAAGAAATGCCCCCAGGGATCCCATCAGCGTGGCGGAGCAGACTCCTGTACTGAGCAGGCTCCTATACTGAGCAGCACAGTCTGTCTAGAAGGTGCAGAGATGGCATGCAGTGCCAGATGTTCAGGAGACAGGAAAAGAAGGAAAGTAGAGAGAGATGAGAAACCAAGAAATGAAGAAAAAGAAAGAAAGAAAAAACGCCCTCAGGGATCCCACTGGCATGGCAGCGTGGCCTGGAGAAGCAGTTCCCCAGCCAAGCAGTGCTTCACAGCCTGTCAAGAAAAAGTGGAGATGGCACATGGAGCCAGGTGTTTGAGAGAAAGGAAGCAAAAAAGGTGAGAGAGAGAAGAAACCAAAAAAAGCCAAAGAAAGAAACACCAGCATCAAAAAAATGGTACTGAAGGAACCAGCCATTGTCAATGGGGTGAATCCAAGTGGCACGGAGCTGGCATCTCCCGGCCAAGTGACCATGGCCTGCTGGGAAGCGTCGGAGGCCAAGCAGGGGGATGAAGGGTAGGGGGTGGGAAAGTGTGTATCACTGGTTACTGGTTTCTCTGTCTCCTGCTGGGAGCTCCGTGAAGCTGCCTTCCCACACTCCGCCCACTGATCTCAGTGGCTAAGGAGTCCAAGATGGCGAATCCAAGCCATGTTAGCTGATAGGGAACCTCCACTCCATCTCTCTCCTTGCTGTCTGTTCTCTGTCAGTTTCTTATTCCATTTGGTGCTTGGTTGAGTTATCTCTTCATTTGATGCTTAGGGTTCCAGGATTGACTTTTCCCTCTGTTTTACTTAGTTTTTTTGGTCTTTGCTGTGGAGGGACAGCGTGTTGCTTCTGTCTGTAGCACCATGTTGTCTCCCACCTCCAAAATACTACTTTTAAATGTAAATAATGGTCAGCTATGCTGCCACTCATGCTGTTTCCTGTGCTGTGAGTAATAAACTATTTAGCTCTGGTCCATTAACTCTTGTCTACCTTTGGCACTCACTAGGTTGTGTCAGCTTTACTCCTTGCCATCTTCATTGAGGTTGGTATTCTTCCCTGAGAGTTTTCCCACTGTATAACATGGGTCTCTATCTTTCTAGCTTCTGTGTAAGGAAATTACTATCAGTCAAATGATGCTGTATGAAAAGAACTTACATATTTGGCAATAACATCCTTGTTTCCAAGTTGAGCAATATCATATAGAATGACAGCACAGCGAGAGTGTAGTTCAGGTTCTTCAGAAACCAGTAGGTTGATCACAGCTGGAATGCCTCCTGCCTCTACCAAAGCATGTACTACAGGTACATGGGTTGAGATATTACTCAGTAACCCAACTGCTTTGCACTGTAATTTTATTTTGGGACATTTTAATAGATTGATTAAGGCAGGAATGGTGCCTATAATGAAGAGACAAAGAAAAAGTATGACTTACTTATGATTTAAATAATGTTTATGGGCATGGCAATATAATTAATTAGCAAATAATTATATGAAATGTAAAATTATGGTTGTATTTTGAAACTATACAAATACGTTTTTCTGTCTTACCTACAGTATAGGCAACTCTCATTGCTTGTACATTTGATTTTCACATAACACACACAATCACACATTTTTTATTGGTAACCCTAAGCCACCTCTGAAACACTGAATTTTGGGTTAAAGCCATTGATAAATACTTTGAACTACCACATGGTAGAGTTGTTTTTATTGTTGTATTAATTTTGTGTGGCATTGCTTCTGCAATTTTTTGAAAATTTTATTCTATTTTAAACTTTTTTTATACAAAGAAGTGGAAAACAGAAAAATAAATTGCTGGATCTTATAGAAGGCAGCATTAGCCTCAGTCGCTCAAAGATGAAAATCATTGGGCATGGTGAAAATAGAAAATCTGGCTTCAGTTGGATGCTTGTTGTACTTAAATCAATTCATTGTGAAAGGATAGAGCACACATGAAATGATGGAAAATATAATTTGTGTAATTCGGGCTTTATTATTTAGCTACAAAAAATGAAACCTCCATAATGATTTGTAAGCCTATGGCTATATATATATTTTTTTTTTTATATTTTATTGTACTTCAGGTAAAGGATTACAGAACAAATAGTTTCTCATGAAACACTAGTACACATGTTGTTTTATGACATTGGTTAACAACCCCACAACATATTAACCCTCTAA
>NW_004444078.1:3189360-3217017 GCF_000243295.1 Trichechus manatus latirostris
ATGTTTTAGGGTTTCAGGATTGTTGTATTCTCTGTTCGGCTTAGTTTTTCGGATCTTTGCTGTGGAGGGACGGCGTGGTGCTTCTGCCTAGAGCGCCATTTTGCCGGAACTCCCCTATGGCTATATTTTTGAGCATAAATCTTTAGTACTTGTTTTTAGGGGCACATTATGGAACAACCATAATCAAATAATTTTTTAATTAATTAATTCTTTCAACAAATATTTAAGGAGCTCAATCATTTGTGCTCAGTAACAACATATGGGTAATGTATACCACATTGAACAGTGCAGATAGAACATTTCCATTATTGCAGAAAGTTCTATTAGACAGTGCTGGTCTTACAACAGCCCTATATGAACCATTTTATTTATGAGAAAACTAGGCTTAAGAGATAAAGCAATTAACCTAAATTCTAAAATCAGAGCTAGTTATAAACCCAGGCCTGATTCTAAACCTGCTATTGAATAAAAAATTAACTGAGCAAATACCAAATAAGGGCAATTTGATTAGATAATTATTTATATGAAAAAGAACTAGAGTCTTCTAAATGAAAGTAAATATGAGACAGTATGTAAAGAAATTTAATATCTTTTTTAAGTTTGTAAACTTTTAGAGAAATGGAATTAATATAATTTTTTTATACTGTCCAGCTTCCAACTGGAAAAGAAAAGGCTGGCATTTAATGGAAGTAATCTTAGGGAAAAAAAAGAAAAAGAAACTTAAAATCAACTAAAATTTTTCCTCTACAATGAGAAATATTTTTTAAAGTGATTGATCTGAGTATCATACAGCTATACATAAACTAGCATAAACAAAAGACAGTGAATAGATGCTGCATTACCTGCATCCAAAATATATTCCCAGTATTGATCATTTGCTAAGCAAATTACTTCTAAGGACATGACGGCCATCATCCTTCGTTTATAGCTTTCACAGTGCAACATTTCTGGTAAGTATTCAAGAAAAAAACACAAGCTGTAATTTCACAAGCGGCGATAGAATAATTGATTATATTTCTCTACAGGCCAGTAAAGCCAAGTGTTAAGATCACCACCGTCACCACCCAAATGCATTCATTAAATTCCCTAGTGTGCATAGCCCTCTCTGAGGTGCTGAATAGATTATATACACCCATGATCTTTGAGGTTTATAGTCTACATAGTAAGTGAAGAATATCCTGAAATTCTTTATCTTTGGTCTGAATGACTTAGACTAGCTGACCACATGGTTCAAATTCACTTGAAAAATAGTACATCTCCCTTGCCTGAAACCAGTTGTTGAATCAGTTTTTGAGGCTGCCAAAGTAAACTACATTATCATCAATCACAGTTTAATATCCACCCTATGTATGAGGCTTTATACATTTCATGAGTGTTAAGAAGGTAAATATTTTTAAATCTTCAATGAATTTATACTCCAAAGAGGAAGATAATAAAAATATACATACTCCTAAAAAGGATTTATGTGCAAGAAAAATACACAGACGTATGCTTTTTCCTTGTCTTTTTCCAGCCCTTCCAATACCAAATGTGGTCCTGACTCCTGGCTACATCATTCCATGACACTTTAAAGTTCAGCTTCCCCTCCAAGAACTAATCTTGGAGACCTCTAATTAACTTTGACTAATTCTTTTTTTACCCATAGTGAAAATGGGCAGTGTAGAGAAGGAGAGCCCTAGGGCACAAAGCAAAGGAGTGGTCAGATGCTCACTGCTTATTGTTCTGTTTGTGTCATTATCAGGACTTCCCAATAGTAACTGTCGGAAACAGTGGTTGTCAGGAGTTTCCTGTGCCGCTAGGCTATTCCTGTTAGGGGCCAGAGCTTCCTATTATGGAAGGTGGGTATTTGCAATGGTTTTCATCTATTAAAAGTAACAGGATGGTTCTCTCAGGTTCTCCTAAAAAGACTAAGATATAGTAATAGATAAATACACAAACATTGAAAACACTTTCCAATATAAATATTATGCACAGTTGAGCATTGTAGCGTACCACAGTAATGTCTCCTTTCTTTCTTTTTGTTTTTCCTGGAGGTAGTAATTTCTGTATTTATTTTTCATCTGCTTAGTTTTCTTTATACCTACTGGTAATTTCTCCCACACTTTTTCTCTGGTCTGTGTGCACAGTTTCCATTTGGGGGGTTCCCTTTGCTGTCATCCTTGAAATCCCTTTTCGTTTTCTCTTGAGTTGGACTCCCAGTGACCTGGATCTCTCTCCCATCTGGTTTCTGGGGGAGGATCCCACTGTCAGTATCTTGAGGTCTTTCTTAGGCTCTGCAGAAAAAAAATCCTGCCTAGCACTGCCAGTTCCTGAGCCTTTTGAAGGTTTTATGATGTGAGTTGGGGAGGTTCTCAGCTTTTCCACTTGTGGCTTGGAATTGTTTTCTGTGGTCTGCTTAGTCCTGAGACTTGCCTATTTCCATCTTCCAATACTTTGTTGTTGTTGTTTCCTTTCCTGTTTTCCATTGTCTGCTGCTGTTTTTGTTATTATTTAATCTCCATGCAGTTTTAGTAAGATCTTGGGAGGGACTAAAATTGGATGTATACATTCAGTTGGCCTATTAACCCTTACTTTTATAATATTTCTGGCTGGGTTGAATAAAAATTTGGGGGTAAATATCTCAAAAAGAATTTTTCACAAAACATTTATCAGAATATAAGGACGGATATTTCTAAATTTGTCTCTAAAATTAGGAGGAAAGAAATAATTGGAGGGAGTTTTTTGCATTCATACTTCAGTGTCCTCCCTCCTTACCTTTCCACTGTTTTAAATCCACTTTTTTTTTTGAATGAGAAGAATACTGTTAGACTTTTGTAAAAGGTTGGAAAATTTTTTTTTTAAATGTGTAAAATATAGTCTGAGTCACACAACTTTTAATTTAGAAATAAAACTTCTTACACACATAAAAATGTAGCTCAATGTTATCTGTATTTCTAGTTTAACTCAAAATATTTCATAATTTTTAAATGTTTAAAATATGATTCATGTATTATTTCAAAGTCAGAATCAATAATTAAACAGAATAATAATCAGAATATTTATTTGAGAAGAGATTATGTATTCTATACTTACCTACCAAAGTTTTCCAAACTGGGAGTTCAGGAATATTTAACTCTATTATATACTTGAGAACCTCTGTGTGAAAGGTTAGCACCGATAAATGAATTATATTATTTCCTTTAATATCTGTTTTTCTCCAGTTAGCACCAAGAGAAAATAGGTACTGGATAGTATCCAGTGCTCCTGAAGTGGCAGCAAGTAACAGTGGAGTACACTGATTCCTAAAAATCAAGGAACATATAATAATAATTAAACACACAAATTCATAAGGTTTTCACTGGTTAGTCTTTTCAGAAGTAGACTTCCAAGTCCTTCTTCCTAGTCTGCCTTAGTCTGGAAGCTCCACTGAAACCTGTCCACCAAGGGTGACCCTGCTGGTAAGGCTTCCAGTATCACAGCAACACACAAGCCACTACAGTATGACAAACTGACAGACGTGGAGAAAATGGAAGATTTTTACCAACTTCTGCAGTCTGTAATTGATCAAACATGTATTGATAATTACTGTGATTGGAATGCGAAAGCTGGAAACAAAGAAGGATTGGTAGTTAGAAAATATGGCTTTGGCCATAGAAACGACCCTGGAGATCGCATGATAGAATTTTGCAAAACCAATAACTTATTCATTGCAAATATCTTTTTTCAACAACATAAACAGCAACTACATAGAAATCAAACTGACTACATTTGTGAAAAGAGACTACAGAAAAGCTCAATATAATCAGTCAGAACAAGGCCAGAGGCCAGCTGTGGAACAGACCATCACTTGCTCATATACGAGTTCAAGTTGAAGCTGAAGAAAATTAGAACAAGTCCATGAAAGCCAAAATACAACCTTGAGTATCCCACCTAAACTTGAAGACCATCTTAAGAGTAGATTTAATGCATTGAACACTAACGACTGAAGACCAGATGCATTGTGGAAAGACATCAAGGACATCGTACGTGAAAAAAGTGAAAGGCCATTAAAAAGACAATAAAGAAAAGAGCAAAATGGATGTCAGAAGAGACTCTGAAACTTGCTTTTGAACGTAGAGAAGCTAAAGCAAATGACATAAGAGAGCTGAACAGAAGATTTCAAAGGGTGGCTTGAGAAGACAAAGTATTATAATGAAATGTGGAAAGACCTGGAGTTAGAAAACCAAAAGGGAAGAACACGCTGGACATTTCTTAAGCGGAAAGAACTGAAGAAAAACATTCAAGCCTTGAGTAGCACTAGTGAAGGATTTATGGGCAAAATACTGAACGATGCAGGAAGCATCAAAAGAAGACAGAAGGAATACACAGAGTCACAGTACCAAAAAGAATTGGTTGACATTCAGTCATTTTAGAAGGTAGCATATGATCACAAACCAATGATACTGAAGGAAGAAGTCCAAGCTTCACTGAAGGCACTGGCAAAAAACAAGACTTCAGGAATTGATGGAATACCAATTGAGATGTTTCAACAAATGGATGCAGTGCTGGAAGTATTCACTCATCTATGCCGAGAAATTTGGAAGACAGCTACCTGGCCAACCAACTGGAAGAGATCCATATTTGTGCCCACTCCAAAGAAAGGTGATCCAACAGAATGGGAAAATTATTGAACAATATCATTAATATCACAGACAAGTAAAATTCTGCTGAAGATCACTCAGAAGTGGTTGTGGCAGTACATCAACAGGGAACTGCCAGAAATTCAAGCTGAATTCAGAAGAGGACGTGGAACGAAGGGTATCATTGCTGATGTCAGATGAATCTTGGCTGAAAGCAGAGAATACCAGAAAGATGTTTATCTGTGTTTTATTGACTATGCAAAGGCATTCGACTGTGTGGATCATAGCAAATTATGGCTAACATTGCGAAGAATGGGAATTCCAGAACACTTAATTGTGCTCATGTGAAACCTGTGCTCATGTGAAACCTGTACATAGACCAAGAGGCAGTCGTTGGAACAGAACAGGGGATACTGTGTGGTTTAAAGTCAAGAAAGGTATGAGTCAGGGTTGTATCCTTTCACCATACCTATTCAGTCTGTATGCTGAGCAAATAATCTGAGAAGCTGGACTGTATGAAGAAGAACGAGGCATCAGGATTGGAGGAAAACTCATTAACAACCTGTGATATGCAGATGACACAACATTGCTTGTGTGAAGAGGACTTGAAGCATTTAATGATGAAGATCAAAGACTACAGCCTTCAGTATGGATTACACCTCAACCCAAAGAAAACAAAAATCCTCACAACTGGACCAATAAGCAACATTACGATAAACGGAGAAAAGATCGAGGTTGTCAAGGATTTCATTTTACTTGGATCCACAGTCGACACCCATGGAAGCAGCAGTCAGGAAACCAAACGACATGTTGCATTGGGCAAATTTGCTGCAAAAGACCTCTCTAAGTGTTAAAAAGCAGAGATGTTACTTTGAGGGCTAAAGTGCACTTGACCCAAGCCATGGTATTTTCAGTCACCTCATATGCATGCAAAAGCTGGACAATGAATAAGGAAGACCGAAGAAGAATTGATGCCTTTGAATTATGGTTTGTTGAAGAATATTGAATATACCATGGTCCGCAGAAGAGCAAACAAGTCTGTTTTGGAAGAAATACAGCCAGAGTGCTCCTTGGAAGTGAGAATGGCAAGACTTCATGTCATGTATTTTGGACATGTTATCAGGAGGGACTAATCCCTGGAGAAGGACATCATGCTTGGTAGAGAAGAGAGTCAGCAAAAAAGAGGATGATCCTTGATGAGATGGATTGACACAGGCCTGCAACAATGGCCTCAACCATAACAGTGATTGTGAGGATGGCACAGGACCAGGCAGTGTTTCATTCTGTTGTACATAGAGTCGTTATGAGTCAGAGCCAACTCAAGGGCATCTAACAACAACAAGCACACATATAGTGTCAAATACACTTTTCGTAAAACTATTCAAATTGCTGTTGGAGGAATTCTGATTTCTATCATCACCTTCTCTTCCTAATGCATTCTTGTCCTCTATATTCCACATGTAAACAGATTTGCCTCTATAATACTCTTGTCTCGGCTTTCTTTAGTATTTGTTCCTTTGCTGCCTCCCAGCTTAATTGTTGTTGCTGTTGTTAGGTGCCATCAAGTCGGTTCGGACTCATAGCTTGGACTCATAGCGACCCTATATGCTTAGTTATTATGCCTTATAATGTGTCTAGAGGTTGGTAATGCACAAAGTTCATTGTATACATAGTATACGCTATCCTGTCTAATCCTTATAACAACTCTATGAGCAAATCAAAAAGTAAGGCAAGTATTATCAGCCTATTTTAAAAATGATGAAACTGAGGCTCAAAACCATTTCTTCAGGCTTCATGTCTAGCCCTTAAATCCCAGCTTTCTCATTGTGGCAGAAACTAACAGTTTTTCTCAAAAATTCATTCTCTGCTTCTTAGATAGTAAAGATGTTTTGGTTGGACACATGGCTATCCAGCCAAATACATTTCTCAGGCTCCCTGATGGTCATATGACTATGTTTGGCCAATGGCATGTTAGTAGATGTTTCACAGGCAATTCCCTAGAGAGAAAAGGAGTATGTCATTAGTTTTCTTCTCATGGCTAGAAGGCACACATGGTAATGGAAGCAGGAGTTACTATTTTGTACCATGATATAGAAGCCACATATTAAGGAGCAACAAAATGGGTCCTTGGTACCGTTAGGCCATTATGCCAGCCCTGGGCCACCAATTCAGACTTTTCATGAGAGAGAACTACATGTTTTATCTTGTTTAAACCACCATATTTTTTAGTTTCTTTGTTATATCAGCTTAAGCTCTTTCTTAACTAAACTAACAATGTGACCTTAAGCAAATCAGGTTACTTTCTTCATTTGCTAAGATGAAAACAAAAAACAAAACACCGAGCCTAACAACCACCTGGCAGTATTGGTGTAAGGGTTAAATTAGGAGTCTAGCACAGTTTCGCCTAGCAGAGTCTTGATATATAGTTTCCCTCTCCTTCCCCTTTCACCATATCACAATGCCCCAATCATTATTTCCTTCATCCTTATACCCCATGCCTTCCTCTTAGCTCAGACCCTTCCTCTTGATGCCTGCCTTTGAACTCTCACCTCCATTCTGCTGGCCCCAAGCCTCTCCTCTATCCTCTTTTCCTGGACCCTGGAGAATCTCTTCTCCTTTATGGATAAACATATCTTCACTTCCTCCCTGTTCTATTTTAACAAGACTGTTCTCTTGCTTGCTTTCTTCTAGTCAATGTAGGAATAAAGATTACTTCTAACACCATCACTCTGATTTTCCTCATTTGAAAAATATGCTATCAAATTATATTACCATTTTCAACGCTGTATTTCCATTGTTCCTGCCCAGCTGGACCCTCTTCCACCATTCTAGCACATGCGTTGCCTCACTAACATGTTTCCTCTTATTTTCAGTGACTTCAACACCTGTGTTCTGATCTCTCAGTTCTTTGTCATAGTTTCATTTGGCTCCATATTCATATACACCAAAAGGTCACACTCCTCATTTGTTCCCAAACTTGCTAACTCTCCTCTCAAAATCCTTTGCCTTTATTTTACATTCACAGATAGTTTATTACTTCTACCTCTGATGTTCAATTGTTTGACCTTTTGCAAATCACCCAGTCTTTTAGCCCCCTTTTACTGAAAAGTCACGTTGCCAGGAGGTGACAGAACTAGAAATGGAACTCAGGTCTCCACATTCCATGGCTTTTCCAAAATCTGTTATTCAAAGAATCTATTAGAGGTTTTGGTTTTCCCTACAGGGAGGATTCATTTCTTCTCTGAAAAGATGGAATAATAATCTCTCCTGTGAAAACCTGATATTTGAAGACCCAGGTAAACCTGAATGAAACTATGCCTGAATCATGTTCAGAGATTTGAAATAATAACCTGGTCTTTAAATTCTTAGCCAAGAATGTACCCTATTTCAAATATATATTTTTTTCTTTTTTAGTGTATTTCTTTTCTGTATACCTCTTGGTATCTCTACTGTGTTATCCAAGGCCTATTCACTTTGATCTGGAGCCCTAGGACTGCCTCCTGGTTGTGTAGATTCTAATTTAGGGTAACTTTCTTTTCCCTAATCTCAGACTTCTTCCAGGGCACTAAGTAGTTAACCTGATAAACTAATAGGTGGTTTACCATACTATGGGACAAGCTTAGGAAAAACTCCCTAGAACTTACTCCTATGCTTTCAGAAAGCCTGGACAGGTTAATAGAAGCTGCAGTCTATAAATTCTAAAGGTAAGAGGTAGGAGAAGATAGCAGGAAGGATAGCAAGTAAGCCTTATGTAGCCTTTCAAATCATACTGATTTTGCACTTGCCTTTTAGTGTCAGTGTGTGGGGTAAGCCAAGTAAAGAAGAAATTTATATTCATGTAAATGCTTAATAACTTACTCAGCTGTTGCCTCAGCTTCTAGCAAACTAGGATCCTTTCTACAGAGAGCAATGATGATGCATATATTGTCATAGAAAGCAGCAAAGTGAATCGGCATCCAGCCTCTTTTTTCAGAGAGTGTGTAATCTGCTTTGAAACAGAGTAGACAGATGGTTGCTTCTAGTGAGCAAGCTTGTGCAGCCAGGTGTAGAGGTGTTGGACCTAGAATGGGTGGACAGTTTCTTCAGTGGTTAAAGGTCTAACATTTCCAAAAAGTATGCCTCATTTGAAAAATTGGCAACCACAGAGTTAAAATGGATTTGTTTATATAAAACACTTCTAAAAAATTTTTTTTCTTGTACTTTAGATGAAGGTTTACAGAACAGTTTCTCATCAAACAGTTAGTACACATATTGTTTTATGACATTGGTTAATAATCCCACAACATGTCAACACTCTCCCTTCTTGACCTTGGGTTCCCTATTACCAGCTTTCCTGTCCCCTCCTGCCTTCTAGTCCTTGTCCCTGGGCTGTTGTGCCCCCTTAGTTTCATTTTGTTATAAATCACTTTTTACAAATAGCACTTAATCAGTTTTCCCCTTGAATATTAATTAATAGCAAAACTCAAATGACTGACTTGATACATTTTAAACTAAGTGGAATAACACCTTTTCAACTTCGGCTGTTGACATTTCCTATAAACCAAATTACCAATTAACATATTGTGGTTGAATTCCATTGTAACAGAACTTGGTATGGTAGGATATAAAAACCCTCAAATTAACACTAAAAAGATTAATACAGGAAATCTGACTATTATCAAAAATTCTTTATAAGTTAAGAAGAATAAATAACCTCAAAAGTGTTAAATTTTTGAAAATTTAATGTGTAAAATAGTCTTTTGATAAAATAACCTATTTGTTGTTTAAATTATTTTCCATTTTATTAAAATGTTTTGTAGTAGGAGATAAGATCCTTTGAAACTGAAAAAATAATAAAATAGCTTCTGTCGCTATATCTAATGGGAGTTTTTCAGTTTTCATCTGCCCTCTCAACGTTATTTGACACTGTCGACCATTTCCTCCTTTTTAAAAATATTCTTTTCCCTTGGTTTTTTGATATCATACTCTCCTGTTTTTCCAACTATCTCTCCTACTACTCCTTTGCAGTCTCCTTTGGGAATTTCTCATTGTCCTGATGTCTAAATGAGCCTTGAGGCTCTATCTTGAACCTTTTTTTTTTTTATTCTTCCTCCTTCTCAGTGGCTTCATTTACAACCTATAAATTTATGACTCCCAGGATTATGTCCCTAGACTTGATTTCTTCTATGAGCTCTTGATCTGTATATCCAACATCTCCCTGTGCATCTCCACACATCACTTCAAATTTAAAATAAAAAACAAGGGAAAAAATCTCCAAAACTTAAGAGGAATATCAGTAAATAACCATGGGTAGAAAAAATTTTATACTTCAAAATATATTTAATATATCATTGCGATCCTCGTGTGAGAGATCATTTTGTGGATTATATACTATAAGCAAAGTTTTAACATATTTAATAATCTTTTAAAATGCACTAAATGTTTCACTTATGTCTTACCGTTTCTTTCTTTTTTCATGTCCATTTTAGATGACTCTGTTTTTAAAAGAGAATACACATAAAATTATAATTATTACTATATAGCAGTTTCCTAATTTGTCAAAATAGACTCTTATGAATAAGAACAAAATTACAGTGTTTAGATACAGATGGCAGGATTACATCAAATAGTATTGACGTAACTTTTGGTCAAGCCATCCAGGCATGGTGCATATACCTGACAGTGAGATCAGAGCAGGCCTGGAAGTTCTGCCTCTCAATGACTGGTCAAAACTCACAGATGGAACAATTTTATGTTAGTTAAGTAATAATACATAGACATTGCCAATAGAGTTATATATTTTCCATACTTCAAAATATACCCAATTATCAGCAAGTGGGAATCCAAGCGGTCATAGAATGAATGAGACTTTAACTTACCAAATAATTATATAAGGTAGCCATAAGTGATACTTAGCTAATTAAAAAGAGCCCTTCTTCTCAGATAGATGACAACAAAAACCTCAACTTTGCTGTAAGTTAAGGGAAGCCCCCAAGGTTTCCAGGATTCAAGTGTAGAGAGAAGAAAAGCTTTTATTCTCTGATTCTTCTATAGCATTGAATTATCACAAATTAACGTTTTAATAAATTACCCTGACAAATTATTCATTAAATCCCTATTCTAAACAAGATGTCTGCTCTCACCACTTCTATTGAACATTTTACTGGAGCTCCTAGTCAGGGCAATTAGGCAAGGAAAAGATATAAAAGACATACAAATCAGAAAGGAAGAAGTAAAACTGTATCACAGATGACATGATCTTGTATATAGAAAATCTTATGGAATCCATAAAAATAATTAGAACTAATAAATGAGTTTGGCAAGGCTGCAGGATACAAGATCAATGCACATAAAGCAATTGTATTTCTATTTACTAGCAATGAATAATTTGAAAATAAAATTAAGAAAACAATTTTATTTACAATAACATCAAAAAGAATAAAATACTTAGAGATAAATTTAACAAAGACAATGTAAGAGTTGTACACTGAAAACTACAAATCATTGTTGAAAGAAATTAAAGAACTTAATTAATGGAAAGACATACCACGTTCATGGATCGGAAGTATTAACATGATTAACATAGCAATACTCCCAAAATTGATCTACTGATTCAACAAAATCCCTATCAATACACTAGCTACAATTTTTTTTCTCCAGAAATTTACAAGCTGATCCTAAAATTCATATGTAATTGCAAGGGATCCAGAATATTCAAAACAACTTTGAAAAAGAAGACTCACACTTTCTGATTTCAAAACTTACTACAAAGCTATAGTAAGCAAGACTGTGTGGTCCTAGTAAAAGGATAGAAATATAGATGGAATAGAATTGAGAGTCCAGAATAAAACTTTTACCTTTATAGTCAATTGATTTTTGACAAGGATATCAGGACAAATCAATTGGGAAAATCTTTTTAACAAATGGTACTAAGACAACTGGATATGCACATGCAAAAGAATGAAGTTGGATCCTGTCTTAGTTATCTACTGCTGCTATAACAGAAATACTACGAGTGGATGACTTCTACAAACAGAAATTTTTTCTCTCACAGTTTAGGGGGCCAGAAGTCCAAATTCAGGGTGCCAGCTCTAGAGGAAGGCTTTCCCTCTCTGTTGGCTCTGAAGGAAGGTTGTTGTCATCAATCTTCCCTGGTCTAGGAGCTTCTCCGCACAGGGACCCTGGGTCCAAAGGCTGCACTCCGCTCCTGGCTCTTCTTGCTTGGTGGCAATGAGGTCCCTCACTTCTCTGCTCGCTTCTCTCTTTTGTATCTCAAAAGACTGACTCAAGATACAAGATAATCCTGTAAATGGAGTCCTGCCTCATTAACATAACTGCCTCTAATCCTGCCTCATTAACGTCATAAACCCAAACCAAACCCATTGCCATGGAGTTGATTTTGACTCATAGTGACACTATAGGATAGAGTTGAACTGGCCTATAGGATTTCCAAGGAGCAGCTGGTGGATTTGAACAGCCGACCTTTAGGTTAGCAGCTGAGCTCTTAACCACTGCACAACCAGGGATCATATTAACAGAGGTAAGGATTTATAACACATGGGATAATCACATCAGATCACAAAATGGTGGACAACCACACGAAACTGGGAACCAAGTTTACACACTATTTGGGGGGGACACAATTCAATCCATATCAGACCCCTACTTCACACCATATACAAAAATTAATTCAAAATGGATCAGAAACCTAAAGTAAGAGCTAAAACTAGAAACTTTTAGAAGAAAACAGAAGAGTAAATCTTTATGACCTTGGATGAGGCAATGGTTTTTTAGACGTGACACAAAAAGCAGAGGTAGCAAAAGAAAAAACAGATAAATTGGACTTCATCAAAATTAAAAACTTTTCTGCTTAAAAGGGGACCATCAAGAAAGTGAGAAAAGAACTCATAGAATGGGAGAAAATATTTGTAAATCATATATCTGATAGGGCACTTATATCTGGAATATATATAGAACTCTTACAACTCAACAATAAAAAGACAATTTAATTTAAAAATAGGCAAAGGATTTGAATAGACATTTCTCCAAAGAAGATATACAAATGGCCAATAAGCACATGAAAGTTATTCAACATCTTTAGTCATCAGAGAAATGCAAATTAAAACCACAATGAGATGCCACTTCACACACACTATGTGGCTAAAATCAGGAAGCTAGGTGATAAAAAGTGTGGGTGAGAATAAGAAAAAATTGGTACCCTCATAGATTACTAATGGGATACTAAAATGATGACACTGTGGAAAACAATTGGGCAACTAACCTGTTGCCATTGAGTCGATTCCAACTCATAATGACCCTATAGGACAGAGTCGAACTGTCCCATAGGGTTTCCAAGGAGTGGCTGGTGGATTTGAACTGCTGACCTTTTAGTTAGCAGCTGTAGCTCTTAACCACTGCGCCACAAGGGCCCAGAGTTACCATATGACCCAGCAATTCTGCTCCTGAATTTTGTATATGTCCATACAAAAACATGTACACGAATTTTCATAGCATAATTCATAGTAGTTAAAAAGTGGAAACAGCCTAAATGCCCATCAACTGAGGAATGGATAGAAAAAGTGGTATATCCACACAATGGAATATTATTTAGCAATAAAAAGGAATGAAGTACTGATACATGCTACAACATAGATGAACCATGAAAATATTACGCTAAGTGAAAGAAGCTAGACACAAAAGGACAAATATTATATGATCCCACTGATAGGAACTATCCAGAATAGTCAAATCCAGAGAAGCACAAAGTAGATCAGTTGCCAGAGAGTTGGGGGAGGAAGGAATGGGAAGTGACTGCTAATGGGTACATGTTTTTTGGAGGGGTGATGGTGAAAATATTCTGGAATTATATAGTAATGATGGCTGCACAACTTTGTAATTATATTAAAAACCACTTTACACTGTATAAAAGGGTGAACTTTATCATATGTGAATTATATCTCAATAAATTTATTATAAAAAATTCCAATTTCTAAATTTCCATTCCTCTTCCTTTTCTTCCTCCTCCTTCACCTTCTTTCCAGTGGGTCCTGCCAAGAATACTGGCTGACAAATTGACAAAAGAAAAACAGGAGAGGATGCAAATAACCCAAATAAGAAATGAAATGGGGGACATTACAACAGACCCAACTGAGAACTATGAAAAACTATACTCCAACAAATTTGGAAACCTACAGGAAATGGACAAATTTCTAGAAACACACTACCTACCTAAACTAACACAAACTGAAGTTGAGAATGTGCACAGACCCATAACAAGAGAAGAGATTGAAAAGGTAATTAAAAAAACTTCAACAAAAAAAAGCCCTGGCCCAGATGGCTTCACTGGAGAATTCTACCAAACATTCAGAAAAGAGCTTATACCAGTACTACTCAAACTATTTCAAAACATAGAAATGGAAGGGATACTTCTGAGTTCATTCTATGAAGTCAGCATAACCCTGATACCAAAACCAGGCAAAGACACCAAAGAAAAAAAAATTACAGACCAATATCTCTCATGAATGTACATAGAAAAATTCTCAACAGAATTCTAGCCAACAGAATTCAGAATCATATCAAAAAAACAAATACACCATGACCAACTGGGATTCATACCAGGTATGCAAGGATGGTTCAACATTAGAAAATCAATCAACGTAATCCACCACATAAATAAAAAAAAAAAAGAATCAATGATCATCTCAATTGATGCAGAAAAGGCATTTGACAAAGTCCAACACCCATTCCTGATTAAAAATCTCAATAAAATAGGTATAGAAGGGAAATTCCTCAATAAAGGGCATCTATACAAGATCAACAGCCAACATAGTTCTTAATGGAAAGAGGCTGAAATCATTCCCCTTGAGAAAAGGAACAAGACAAGGATGCCCTTTATCAGCACTCCTATTTAACATTGTGCTGGAAGTCCTAGCCAGAATAATAAGGCAAGAAAAAGAAATAAATGGCATCTAAATGGGTAAGGAAAAAGTAAAACTGTCCCTATTTGTGAATGATATGATACTATACATACAAAACCCAAAAGACTCCACGAGAAAACTACTGGAACTAATAGATGCAGCAGAGTAGCAGGATACAAGATAAGCATACAAAAATCAGTAGGATTCCTATACACCAATAAAGAGAACTACAAAAAGGAAATCAGGAAAACAATAGCATTCATAAAAGTCCCTAAAAAAAATAAAATACCTAGGAATAAATCTTACCAAGGATGTAAAAGATCTATACAAAGAAAACTACAAAACACTACTGCAAGAAACCAAAAGAGACCTACATAAATGGAAAAACACACCATGCTCATGGATAGGTAGACTTAACATTGTGAAAATGTCAACTCTACCCAAAGAAATCTACAAATACAATGCAATCCTCATCAAAATAGCAACAGCATTCTTTTTATTTTTTATTGTACTTTAAGTGAAAGTTTATAATTCAAGTTAGTTTCTCATACAAAAATTTACACATACATTGTTATGTGACCCTACTTGCTCTCCCTATACTGTGACAGCACACTCCTCCTTTCCACCCCTGATTTCCCGTGTCCATTCAACCAGCTCCTGACCCTCTCTGCATTTTCATCTCACCTCTGGACAGAAGCTGCTTATTTAGTCTCATGTATCTACTTGAGCTAAGAAGCACACTCTTCACGAGTATCATTTTATATCACATAGTCCAGTCCAATCTTTGTCTGAAGAGTTGGCCTCGGGAATTGTTTTAGTTCTGGGTTGACAGTCTGGGGGCCATGCTTTCTGGGCTTCCTCCAGTCTCAGCCAGGCCATTTAAGTCTTGTCTTTTTACTAGAATTTGAGTTCTGCACCCCACTTTTCTCCTGCTCCACTGAGGACTCTGTTGTATTCCCTGTCAGGGCGGTCATTGGTGGTAGTTGGGCATCGTCTAGTTCTTCTGGTGTCATGATGATGCAGTCTCTGGCTTATGTGGCCCTTTCTGTCTCTTGGGCTAATACTTTCCTTGTGTCTTTGGTGTTCTTCATTCTTTACTCCAGGTGGGTTGGGACCAATTGATGCCTCTTAGATGGCCGCTTGCTAGCTTTTAAGACCCCAGATGCCACTCATCAATGTAGGATGCAGAACATTTTAATAAACTTTGTTATGCCAGTTGGCCTAGATGTCCCCTGAAACCATAGTCCCCAGACCCCCACCCCTGCTACTCTGTCCCTTAAAGTTTTTGGTTGTATTCAGGAAACTTCTTAGCTTTGGTTTAGTCCAGTTGTGCTGACTTCCCCTGTAATGTGTGCTGTCCTTCCCTTCACCTAAAGTAATTCTTGTCTACTATCTAGTTAGTGAATCACCCTCTCCCTCCCTCTCCACCCTTGTAACCATCAAAGAATGTTTTCTTCGGTGTTTAAACCTTTTCTTGAGTTCTTACAATAGTGGTCTTATACAATATTTGTCCTTCTGTGACTGACTAAATTCACTCAGCATAATGCCCTCCAGATTCCTCCACGGTATGTTTCACAGATTCATCGTCCAACAGCATTCTTTAAAGAGATGGAAAAACTAATCATTAACTTTATATGGAAAGAAAAGAGGCCCTGGAGAAATAAAGCACTACTGAAGAAGAATAAAGTAGGAGGACTCACACTACCTGACCTCAGAACCTACTGTACAGCTATGGTAGTCAAAACAGCCTCAGAAGCACTGTTAGGAATAATTCAAGTCAATAGATACCAGCAACAAATTTTAACCTTGCTCTAAAATCAACATACATAATTCTTAATGCTGAATAAAGGGTAAAAGAAAACAATTTTAGGTTTTAAAAACTTTATGGTACCTTGGCTGAACATAATAAAGCGTCTCTGGTTGACATTAAAGTTAGCATTGCAGAGTTGACATATAATAGCAACTCTGTTGTGTAGAGCAGCATGATGGAAAATAGCATAACCTCCTTCATCTGAAACATTGATTGTCGAACTTGAGGTTTTACGGCTAAATGTGTGGAAAACGGCAGCTAACCCTCTTTCAACAGCAGACTTCATACCAAATGGGATACTCTAAAATTATTAAAAAGGCCAGAATTAGTTTTTTTCAAAAGACATCTAAATTTTGGTGGTGGTGGTGGTGGGGGAAGATATGAGCTATGTTAATATAATAATTACATGATTGGCACTCAACTACAAAAGAATTTTCACAAAACCCATGTGGAAAATGTCTCACTAGGTAATAATTAAAGTTGTTAGATGTATAAAGAAACATCAAGAACTCTAAAAAAGATTTTTGGAAAGATTTTTTTTTTCCCTTTTTTTTTAGGCAAAGTTGGAGGTCCTTCTCTGGAGACCTAATTTAAAACAGGGTATTGTTTTAAAATAAATATCTCTGAAATACTTTAAAAGCAGATAGAGATCATTGGTTCCTTCTCTGATTTGAAAATAATCTAATTTAGAAGTCTAGAAACTTGAAATATCTAGCTGTTGAAGGATAGTTTGTCTTCTTTTGCTCTAGGTCTCAAAATGGGGAGGTAAAAAAGTCACCCTCTTCATTTAGACATTCTGACTACTTAATATTTTAAAATTAGACTAACAGGTTATTAAAGTTTTAAATTTATGAACATATTAAAACTAATAAATGGGAAATAAATGCCAGCGTGATCTTTGAAATTGCCAAACTCACCCCTTTATTTATCAGTTTCAGAGACTCTGAGGCAAAGCTTACTGAAGAAGACACAGAGATTTGGTTCAGAAGTTAGGCTTGCTCTGAGGCTTAGTTGTCAAAACTGAAATCTGGTTCTGCCTTTTAGCAGCTGTGTGATTTAGGCAAGATCCTTAACAGTTTGTGCCACAAATTTCTCAGTCGAAAATAGGAATAATGATAATATTACAAGTACCTTATCTTATGGAGTTGTTGAATGGATTTATAATATAATAGTGTCTGGCATACAATGCAAGCAATCAATATTAACCATTAGTAAGATTAACCATAGTCCAGTTCATTAAATGATTATTTTATATCTTGTCAGAAATTAATAACTCAGAATTATATAACCTTTTGATTGTATTGAAGACTATTTAACCTATTGTTTATCCCTAAGATTAGGAGAATTTGAGACACATATATATGTATGTATGTATGGAAACCCTGGTGGCATAGCGGTTAAGAGCTACAGATGCTAACCAAAAGGTCGGCAGTTCAAATCTACCAGCCACTCCTTGGAAACCCTATGAGGCAGTTCTGTTCTGTCCTATAGGGTCGCTATGAATCGGAATCGAGTCGACAGCAACGGGTTTGGCTTTTGGTTTTGGTATGTATGTGTGTGTGTGTGTGTGTGTGTATATATATTTATATATAATTTCTTATACTAAATTATGTGGTAATCACTGAAATACCTTGCATTTCATAGCTTTTTTGAAACCAAATTTTTTCTTAAATTGTTCATGTAATTGAGCATCTGTCAGTGGAAGTCTTTTTGGTCTCAGATTGTTCACAATTTCATTTATGGCTCCCCACCACTGTGTCTTATATAGTTGCTGATAGAAAGTTTCAAGTTCAAAACAGATCACATAGTAGCTATAAAAAATAAAGAAAAACGATAAGTTTTTCTAACTTTGAAGTGATTTGCTACTTTTTTTTTTCTGTTCTGGCATAGAAAAAAATTTGATGTTCTATAACAATTAAATACAAAAATTTTAAATTGTAGTCTATTGTAAGTATTTTAATAGCATTGTTACCAATTATTACTAATCAGGCCTTTATATTGCAAATATCTTCTTCATATCAGCCCTTCCAACTGGCTCTGTCCTTCCCATGCCAGTGAGCAGGGGCACTGCCTAAAAAGTCACTGGAAGCCCTAAACTCTGGCGTGAAGGAGTCTAGGTTTACCATCCAGCCATTTGCTTATCTTCCTCTTATGAAATTATATATTAGCTCTTTTAATCTACTCATGTTTATATTTGCTTTCTCAGGGCTTTACCTTGAGTCTAACCTGGAAAATCCTATGGATGCTGCTTTGGGTAAAGGCTCCTTGGCTTTTACTCACTGTAACAATGAACTAAAAAAAACCCCAACACACCAATGTCCAACTCAGGCTCCTGGGACATAGGTGGGGCTTGTAACAGCCTTGGGCCCCTATCATCCTGGAATGAAAAAGTGACAAAATTTTGAATTACTCTACTCCTTGGCGTCATTTCTCATCATCAGAGAAAGGAAAATGTTGGCTGCCTTTCATTACTGTCTGTTAATACTCCTTTCCCCACTCCCAGATTTCAGCAGTGAGCACTTTAGCTACTGACCCTCCCTGTGCCAGTGGGAGGCCTTTTAAGGCTACCTGGATTTTACTCTAATATAACTGTTTATTGCTGCAAATACAATATTCTTGACAGGAATCACCTCTTCCTATGTCTTGTCATTCTGTTGCTCAGGGACTATCAGCTTTCCTAAGGGTGTTGAGAAATTCACTCCATGTACAAATTTCCAGGAAAGTGGGTCAGGAACTCTATGCCAAGGAAACTCCTTGGCCAAAAGCTCGGGGGAAAATCACTAGGCCCCATAGGTTAGTAACAGGAGGGTCTCAGGGAAAAACTCTGTTATGAACTGGTCAGAGACTAATAACTTCTCTTCCTTGACCCTTATTCCAATCCCAACTTTCTGAATATAATAGATCTCAGTGCGTGGAAGGAGGCATGTCTGAAAACCTGTTCACATTTACTTGTGGGTACCACTCTTCCTATCTAAAACCCTCTCATCCCAAGAGGAAACCAGACCACAGGAATATAAACTAAAGGCTATCATCATCTACATCTAGCCAGTGCATACTGCTCCAAGAGAATCCTGATGTCAGCAACATCTGCCTTCATGTACTTCTCCAGGAGCTGGCTGTGGTGAAATGCTATGGGAACAGGAGCTGCTGGCCACCTTTGGGGCACAGAGGGAACCTGATATTCAGTGATGTAGTCTTAGACCACTGTTCATGCAATGAGACAGATTTGTAAATTCAACCAACACCAAAGGAAGATGGGCTGATTTCTTCTAGAAATTCACCCTAGTCATCCAGTACAAATCAAGTATCCAGTACCTCCTGAGAGCCGTCCTAACTTAGAAACTAGGTGGTGGAGATTGCTGTACCCTGAGACAGTCTCTGACAAGAGAATTTTGTGACTCCCATGGTTGAATTCTGTAAGCCAAGTGTTAAGCATGTTAGGAATGATTATTGGAAGCACAGAAAGCCCAAATGGCCAATGTTATGAGGTGAGTGACTGTGTATTTCAGCCAGGAAACCCAGATCCAAGTACTGCATAGTGACATACCACTTCCTTTATTGAAAACCTTAAGTGTGGTCATCTGCAGGGACTTTGGGGGAGCATCACTTTTAAAATAATTCCCTCCATATTCTTCTGCCTGGGAATCTGCACCAGGTTAGGGACTGTGGTGGAGAGCATCTAGCACCACATCTCTGACACACCACTGTCACATGAAGTTGATTTCTGACCTGCCTCCCAAAATCCACAACACCATCATGATGCTGGTATGCTGTCCCCAAAATAGAGCATTTTAGTACCTGCATCATTTACCTATTGGCTTCCAGTAATTGTTGTCTTGATCATTTATGAGTTCCTCTACTTTCATGGACTGCCAAATCACAGGGTTTCAGATTGTGGCACCTATGTTTTGATTCTGGTATTGTGAGAGGTCCCAACCTAAGCCTAAAATGAGTCTAAGATTTAGATGTTTCTGGGCATGCCTGGAGGGTTAGTAGAACAGACCCTATTTTCATAAGGGACCAGTAGTCTCCTGGTAAATAAATCATTCTGGGGGAACAGACAACAATGGTATTCGTGTTGAGTTGCATGCATGGGAATTCTTGGGCACTGGGGGACCCAGTGGTCGATTATCACAGGGAGCATGGGCAGGAAAGAAGGAAAGTGCAGGTACTTCATAGTAGCTGAGAGTGCTGATCCATGAACATATAAGGTACACCTGGAATTCTTAGGAATAGTTAAGCATGGGTGGATTGTATAGAGAACTAAGGTTTCTCTAGTAATTGTTAAAAGAGCCAGGAAAATACTGATTATTACTCTACTTGTGATTTTTACTTTTACTCTGTGCTGGCTGGGTCTGGGAAACAAGCCTATGCTAGCTTTGAAAGCCTACAAATTCAGATCCATCTTCCTACCATTCACCAACACAGATGGCCAAATGCTGTGCATTAGTCAGAAACTAGAAAAACAATTCTACTATGACATCCCATTGCAACAACATGACTGGATCACTTACAATGCTATGACAGGGCACTTACACCAACCATACTCCTCCACCCACAACAATCTCGCACCAAGTACAGTGTTCATCCCAACTACTTCCCTACATTCCCAGCATCATTGGTACCCCACCAGCCTGCTAGAACCTTGGAGAACCAAGCTTTATTCACCATTTAGCTTGGCAAGGGTTATATGCAGAGTAGGCCAACAGATGCTGGGTTCCTGACTGAGAGGTCCTCCTCCAGGGATATGCATACTACCTGTACATGCCAGAAACTTGAATCTGCAGCTTGGTTCTCTTCAAAATCATGGAGGTCATTAGTCACATGGTTTTCTACTTTAGCTCAAGTACTACATGTGCACCCAAGGAGAATTCAATGGAAAGATCCAACTTTTATCTTTTATCCTACTTTTCTCTTTGCCTTATTTCTCTTATCTTCTCACTGCCATCCATCTTTAAAGAAACTTATAATCCTTGCCTTTCCTTCTTCACTTCCTATTTATTCCTCCCAACTTTACATCCCACTATAAATAGCCTTCCATAATCACCATCCCACTGAAATTATCTTTCCATGTCATTTCCAAATTTAGAGGATTCTTTTTGGACTTAATTTTACTTGGCCTTTTTCTCTATAGCATTTGATGCTTTTAATTATTTGCACATATGAAAATTCTCTCCATTTTTGAGTTTCATGGCATTGTCCTCTCTTGGTTTTCTTCTATCTCTTATTATTCCTTCTCAGTCTCCTTTGCTGGATTTCTCTTCCTCTGCCACCCGCCCCTTAAAAGCTGCTATTCTTTAGAGTTCCAGACTTGGCCCTACCCTCTCAACTACTTTCATGCTTAAAACAAAACAAGTAAAAAATCATTTAAATGCTCTTAAATCTCAAACTTCTACTTCCAACCCAAGGTATTGCTAAACCTGTATTTTCAAATTACAGTGTCCAGAATGTGAAAATCCAAGAAGACAACACACAAAAGATTCTGTAATACTGGGAGATATATACCTGCTCCAAAAGATGACAGGTATAACAAGAGCTAGTTGAAGAAGAGATTTAAGTCAGATTTCTTATGGAAATGAATGGTATGTGTTGAATCCTCTGCTTTTCAGTTGATCCCGCCTCCACCCCTATTTAACCACTGTGTTAATTATAAAAACTATTAACAAGCTGTAAGGATTATTACACCAGATGTATCAAAGTACGTGAAGTAATAATATAACATTTAATACTGGAGTCAGTGTGTCATTTATGGGGGATTATTGTTCTAGGATCTCTGTTCCTGGATTTTTAGTCGGCCTTTGCATTTTGACACATCGTTTTTCTCTCATCCTTGCTACAGAGTCCCTAACGTTCAACAAGTTGCAGCTACTAGGAATAAATACTGAAAGTTCCTTACCTTTTTCCATGAAATTCCATGACTGGTATTGAGTAATATTCTTTGTATCCTGAATCTTCTACAAAAGTATTAGCAGCACAATCCCGTATTTTTTCTAAATTGTTCTAAAATATGAGTTATGTCATTAAAAATATCTTTAAACAAATCTAAATAGTGAGACTTCTTTTAGATAAAATTTTATACATGTAAATGACAAATTTTTAGTATAGTAACCCACAAGGCCCTGATAGTATCTGCAAGTATCCACTCCCTACTTTGGGAATGAGGAAAAAAATAAAATAAAATAAAAAGATATATAATATATAGAGAGAGGAGAAGGTAGAAAAGCAATGAAAATTGAAATGTATAGTGTTTATACTAAATTTCAGATGAAGATTACTGTTCCAAACTCTAATACTAATCTTTGAGGCAAATGGAAGAATATGTAGTGAGTGTTTCGGGATTTCTTCTGCACTCTGATGAACTATTCTAGGGCACATACAAAGTCTATAGGTTCTGTGAGGATGATGGCTGTACCTATGTTATTTGTAATTTTACCTCTGACATCTAACATAGTACCTAATATATAGTTACACTTAACCATGTATATTAAATAATATATGAATAAATTTGTGAGTTGTGAGAGTATTTGGAGAGCTGCCTAATGTGTGTACCAACAGAGACTCTGCAGTTGAAGAAGAGGATAAGACTTGTGAAATGACAGACCATTTCAGGAATGGTAATAATTTAAACCTGAAAATCTTCCAGAGCATTCTCAATTGGAGGCGTGCTGATATCAAATTCAATTCCTCCATGAACATGGAAATATTGATTCTCTTTGTAGTGGAAATTCTGGCATTTAAAATCTCGTCCAAAAATAAATGGAGGCAACTCTCGCTCTGTCTTGACCTTGTCATCTCCAAAAATGAAAACAAGTTTTTATTTAAAAAATGAACAGCACATAAACAATTATATTTTGGAGATCTAAATTCTCATTATGTAAACAAAGTGAAAAAATTCCACATGAAATTCAAATCTTGACAATTAAAGATTATTAAATTATACTTTATACAAATATTTTAAGCATTAAAATATATTTATATCATACACTTTGGCATTTTCTGTAGTTTCATTGCACAGATATTTCAAATGTATAGTCAAAACACTGTTCTATATATTGTTTTCTGTTTAAGACTAATATCTTACCCCATTACCAGAAAGATATCACGTGGTAATTGAAACTCTATGTCTTAGAGAACCTTTGGTTAAATAAACAAAAACTTGAGCTAGCTTAGGTAAAAAGAGATAGTATAAAGAAATAAGTGGGTATTTCTCACATGACAAAAACTAACAGGCTGATTTTTCTGGAAAGTAATGCAACCATACATATAACATTTATTTAAAAATAATTTGCTAAAATCCTAGCAAGATTAGGTTTGTTCATTATTTTCAGTTGTTTGGACAGAACAAGGGGATACTGTGTGGTTTAAAGTCAGTATACTGAGCAAATAATCCAAGAAACTGGACTATATGAAGAACAATGGGTCATCAGGATTGGAGGAAAACTCATTAATAACCTGCATTATGCAGATGACACAACCTTGCTTGCTTAAAGTGAAGAGTACTAGAAACACTTTCTGATGAATATCAAAGACCACAGCCTTCAGCATGGATTACACTTCAACACAAAGAAAACAAAATTCCTCACAACTGGACCAATAAGCAACATCATGATAAATGGAGAAAAGACTGACGTTGTCAAGGACTTCATTTTACTTGGATTCACAATCATGGAAGCAGCAGTCAAGAAATCAAAAGACGCATTTCATTGGGCAAATCTGTTGCAAAAGACCTCTTCAAAGTGTTGAAAAGCAAAGATGTCACCTTGAAGACTAAGGTTTGCCTGACCCAAGCCATGGTATTTTCATTTGCATCATATGTGTGCGAATGCTGGACAGTGAATAAGGAAGACCAAAGAAAAATGGATGCCTCTGAATTGTGGTGGTGGCAAAGAATATTGAATATACTATGGACTGCCAAAAGAACAAACAAATCTGTCTTGAAAAAGTACAGCCAGAATTCTCCTTAGAAGCAGGGATGACAAGACTACATCTTACATATTTTGGACATACTGTCAGGAGGGATCAGTCCCTGGAGAAGGACATCATGCTTGGTAAAGTACAGGGTCAGCGGAAAAGAGAAAGACCTTCAACGAGATGGACTGACACAGTGCTGTAATAGTGGGCTCAAGCATAACAACGATTATGGGCATGGTGCAGGACTGGGCAGTGTTTCGTTCTGTTGTACATGGGGTCATTATGAGTCAGAACCAACTCGACGGCACCTAACAACAACAACAAGAACAAGCCTACATGCTTGGATGATACCAAAAATATTTAAATTGTGTGCTACTCTGGGAGGGAGGAAGAGTTTGCACGGCAGCCCTGTTGTTTACACATCTTTTGCATTATGATCATCTTTCCACATTAAGTAAATTCTTCTAAGAAAAAAGACAAGTTTGGGAAGAAATTAGGTGAGCCTACTTAAACATCACATAGTGAAGAACCTTTTATGGAGGAACTTGTTCAACCTGATGTTCATTGTTGGTTGGAGGAAGAAGAAGAACAGGATCCACAAATATTCAAAGCCAGATCTCTCAAAAAACTGTTAATCTTCCAGACACATGGTTGTCATCATCACACTCTAAAATGCAATTACAAGCACATGTTCTTAGAAACTACATAATCATAAGCAAAGGGAACATGGACATCTATTTTGAGTTATCATTTTCGTTTTTGCTTTCTCCTGTGACTTCATGTATGGTTTTGGACAATGGTTTGTAGCCTCTACTTCCGCAGCCTTGAGTCCACTACCACTTCCTTGGATTTAGACATCGACCAACTTCAGGGATCTACCATTTCTCTCATTCCCTCACCAGCTCATGGTTGCTCATCTTCACCCATCACAATACAGCAACAGTGATGAAAACATTTACCTCCCTTTACTTGTCACCAAATTCACCAGGCATTTCAATTATTTGTCTATTGCTCTCAGCCCACATTTGTCCTTTAATATCTTTTCTGAATACCCACAAGTTACTGTTTTCATACTCCTTTACTGCTGTCCTCCAGTTCCATTCTGCCAATGGGAGGTACTGACAGGACACTGGCAGGTGAGGAGAAGAAGCCATTTCCGCCTTGTTTCCAGCTTTGGCAGACAGCATGGTTGTGGCAGCAGTACCAGGACTTCCACACATCAGTGAGCGTGAGAGCTCCTTGGCATTGCGCTCAGGTGCAATGGCAGTTCTGGCAGCAGCCTCTGCAGTGTAGTGTTTCTGTATCTGGAGTAATACCGCTTTCCCTTTTGGTCCCCAAGCCCTAGGAGTGGTAGCAGTCTCTTGTAGTTACTGCTGTATGTTTGAGTAACATCAGCTTTCCCTTTTCACTGCTTGAGCTCTGACCAAACTTTTGTAATAAATTCCCTGTATTAAATCTCATTTGTTTAAATGATCTTATTTATATTATTTTGCTATATATTATTTTCATTTATTATGTATCTTTACTGGATTATTTATATTATAGTACATGTTCATTGCAGTATAGAAAAAAGTAATTCAAGTCCAATCCTACAGTATTGTTGGGTACTGCATACAATGGGTTCATTAAGTTAAATAACTAGGTGCTTAAAATCTTTATATTATGCAGAAATCATTGGTGGATTGTTACGTAGGTTATTTAAAAGAATTTTAGAGTTATTTGGGGAAGTTGATTAGTGATTTTGGATGAGCTAAGAACTCATTATTATTTTTACATTAAAAATAATGAAATATAAACTCCTGCTTTGCAAAAACTTGCTCTCCAAACATTTTTTCAGGAATAGATTAGATTAAGATGATGAAGGATGCCTGTATATGCACATTAATAAGAGATACACAGTTCTTTCGGTATGTTTTTCATTTATGTTGAAAACAATATCAGAGTATTTATTCTTTCTGAACCTTAGTTTTTGAAACTTAAAGTTATGTTTTTGAGATATATTTGATTGCTATGTATATATAATATATATACATACATATAGTTATGTTTTTGAGATATAGTTAATTGCCATATAGATTCATGCTAATATGCACACACACACACACACACACACACACACACAATATTAGTTTCCTAGGGCTGCCAAAACAAAATACTACAAATTGAGTGCCTTATATGAACAGAAATTTATTGTCTCACAATTCTAGAGGCTATAAGTCCAAAACAGGCTGAGGAAAGAATCAGTGATCTTGCAGATATGTCAGTAGAAACTTATCAAACTGAAATCCAAAGGGGGAAAAAAGAATAAGAAAAACAGAATAGAATATCCAAGAGCTGTGGGACAGTAACAAAAGGTATAACATGCAGAAAAAATATTTGGAGTATTAATAGCTTAGAATTTTCCAAAACTAACAAGAGACACAAACCACAGATTCAGGAAACTCAATCAGGATAGATACCAAAGAATCCACACCTAGGCATATAATATTCAAACTGCAGAAAACCAAAGAGAAAGAAAATCTTGAAAGAAGCCAAAGAAGGAAGGAAGGGAAGCCTTACCTACGGAGGAACAAAAGAATTACGTCAGACTCCTAATCAGAAACCATGCAAGCAAGAAAGGAGTCAAATGAAATATTTAAAATATTGAAAGAAACGAACCAACAACCTAGAATTCTGTATCCAGTGAAATTATCCTTCAAAAGGGAAGGAGAAATAAAGATTTTCTCTGACAAAAACTGAAAGAATTTATTGCCTGTATATCTGTCTTGCAAAAAAAATGTTAAAGAAGTTCTTTAGAGAGAAGGGAAATCAAATAGGTCAGAAATTCAGATCTACATAAAGGAAGAGTGGCAGAGAAGGAATAAATGAAGGTAAAATAGAATCTTTTTCTTATTCTTAATTGATCTAACAGATCATTGTTCAAAGTATTGGGTGATTATAGCATAAGGGTCAGTGAAATCAATGAAAGTAATGTTATAAGGGGCAGGAGCGATGAAGTGGAAATATTCTAAGGTAACTGTACTACCCATGCAGTGGTATAGTGTTATTTGAAAGTGGACTTAGATTAGTTGTAAATGTATACTGCAAACTGTAGGGCAACCACTAATTTTTTTTTTCCAAAGAAGTATAATTGATATGTTAAGAGAGGAGAGAAAATGGAATCATATAAAATGTTCAATTAAAACCAGAGAAGGGAGTTTCGGCAAAATGGCGCTCTAGGCAGAAGCACCACGCTGTCCCTCTACAGCAAAGATCTGAAAAACTAAGCTGAACAGAGAATACAACAATCCTGAAACCCTAAAACATTAAATGAAGAGATAAAGAACTCAGCCAAGCACCAAATGGACTGAGAAAACTGACAGAGAAAGGACAGCGAGGAGAGATTCATGCAGAGGTCCCCTACCAGCTAACACAACGCGGATCCACGATCTTGGACTCCTAT
>NW_004444078.1:3217641-3218547 GCF_000243295.1 Trichechus manatus latirostris
TGGCTCCGTGCGCCATCTTTGCATCTTCCTGAGGGGCTGTGGAACTCCGTTCGAGTGTGGAGCTGCTTCCCGATCTGGGCTGCTGCGCTGGTGGGATCCCGGGGCTTTTGTGCGTTTGTTTGTTTTGAATTGTTTGTTTGTTTTCTTTTCCTTTTCCTGAGTTGGGAGCCCTTTCTGGCCAGGTGGTGCTTCGTGGCAACAAGACTTCCCCCTACGCTTGCACAGACGTGCAGAGGGATCCCTGAGGACATTTCTTTTCTCATTGGTTTTTCTTTTCTGTGTTTTTGGGGGCCTTTCTTGTTCTTTTTTTTTAATTTGTTTTGTTTTATTATCCCTCTTTTTCCCTTTTTGTCTTTCTTCATTGCTCAGTTTCTCGCCTTTCTAAATCTTCCTTCTCTTTCTGTTCCCTGAATAGCTGGCGCTGTATACCTCTACGCCTTCTAGCCAGGCTGTACTGCAACAACTGAGAGCAACTTCCCCAAACCTCATAGCTGCACTGGTGGGATCACTGGGAACTTTGCGGTTCTTCAACCTTTCTGATTTTTATTTATTCATTCTTTTCTTTTCTTCTTCTTCCCCTTTCTGTTTTTCTCCATTTCATAGTCTCTCATCTCACCACTCCAACAGCAAGCTCCCCTAGCATTCTTTTTTGGTTTTTTTTGTATGTTTTTGGTTCCTGTTCGTCTCTCCTCTCTCCCATAAACATCTTAGCTCCACACATAACCATCTCCCCGCTGCATCCTGCCTACCTGCACCGTGCGCTTGACATCACATTACCAAGCATCACAGGCACGGCCTACTGGAACCTGCCCTGCACTGATTACCGACCTGCTCTGGTGGCTGTAGTAAGTGCCACAAACAACCCATCCCAGTAACTCCTCTTCAGGTAGACCTGTCCTGCTGTAC
>NW_004444078.1:3224795-3253813 GCF_000243295.1 Trichechus manatus latirostris
AAAAAAAAAGGTTGAGAAGTTAGACGGTTGACATGTTGTGGGGTTGTTAACCAATTTCATAAACAATATGTGTACTAGTGTTTCATGAGAAACTATTTGTTCTGTAAGCCTTCACCCGAAGTACAATAAAAAAAAGAAAAAAAAAAAACAGAACAAGTACAATGAGTAGAAAACAGTTACAGATATGGTAGATATTGTTCCAACTATATCAATAATCGTTCATAGTTAAAGGGATTATTGATATAGTTGGAACAATATCTACCATGTCTGTAACTGTTTTCTACTCATTGTTCTTGTTCTGTTTCTTTTTCATCTTCTCTAGTTTTAATAATATATTTATATACCAAGTGAAAGACAGAGATAGTCAGTGTAAATAAAGAAAGACCCAACTATATGTTGTCTACAAAAAACTCACTTTAAATATAAAGATGCAGATTAAAAGTAAAGTGGTGAAGAGAGATATATTATACTAACACAAGTTAAAAGAAAGCTGGAGTAGTTTTTATTGTGTTACATCCATATAATGGAATATTATTCAGTTAAAAAAGGACTGAGCTATCAAGCCACAAAAATACACAGAGGAATCTTAAATGCATATTGCTATGTGAAAGGAGCCAGTTTGAAAATGCTACATATTGTATAATTCCAAGTATATGACATTCTGGAAAAGGCAACTCTATAGAGACAGTAAAAAGATCCGTGATTGCTAGGGATTCAAGGGGAGGAGGGAAGGATGAATAGGTGAAGCACCAAGGATTTTTAGAGTAAGACCATTCTGTATAATACTATAATGGTGGATATATGAAAAAAAGAGTGTTTTTCAAATAAGCATATGTAATTTTTAGAAAAACAATGAAATCTTTATACTAAAAATGTACAACACAAAGAGTGAACCTTAATGTAAACTATGGACTTCAGTTAATAGTAATGTATCAATATTAGCTCATTAATTGTAACAAAATTTCCACATTAATGCAAAATGTTAATAATAGGGGAAATGATGTACTAGGAAGAAGGATATATGAGAACTCTCTGTACAATCAGCTGTTTTTCTATAAACCTAAAGCTGCTCTAAAAGATAAAGTCTATCAATTTACAAAAAATGTTAAGGCTCTGATGAATTATAAATTAATGAAAACCCATGGGTTCGTAATGATAATTTAAATCAAATCATTGGTAATGACTGGGGATTGCTAGAACAACTACTCAGTATTTTAAAAACTGGCAGGGGGTGGGGGAGAGAATGAAAATTAAGTATTTACCTTTTCTATCTTGAATTCTCATTCAGGACAACCAAAGAGTTGATGAGGGACAGTTCCAACTAATAAAATGCAAAAGGAATGATAAAACCAAACTAAACCAAACCTGTTGCCATAGGGTTTCCAAGGAGTGGCTGGCGGATTCAAACTGCCAGCCTTTTGGTTAGTAGCCAAGCTGTTAACCACTGAACCACCAAACCAAGGAAACAGCACAAAGGGGACTCAGTGCCCTGGTATTGCTGAGCTTCTGAATTAAGCAAGTCTGGAAGTACCCGTGTCAAACTCCTTGTTATGTGAGATAATAAAACATCATCATTTAAGAAACTTTCCCCAAAGTATTTATACAGTGTTGGAAGGTGTTTACCAAATGTCTTTTTTAAATAGTTGAATTTTGTTTAAAGTTGTTTTTTTTTTTTTATTTTGTGGAAAGGTAATACATTACACATCATCAGTATTCAAAAGATACAAAAACTTACTCAGTGAAAATTAAATCTCCTTCTTACGTCTGTCTTCTGGGCATTCAATTCCTCTTTCCAGAGGAATTGCTACTATCAGTCTGCATCCTTCTTTTCAAACACAAGAGAAGCACACTGTTTCTCTTCTTCCAGTTTCCACTCGTATCTTAGAGATTATCTCATTTTAGCACATATGAATCTACCTCATTCTTTTTAATGATTGCATAGTATTAATTGTGCAAATATACTTTAACCAGTTCTCTATTGATGGACATTAAGGTTGTTTCTGATTTTGGGGTAGCACTTAATTGAGAAACAGCAGAGCACAACTGTTATGGATTGAATTGTGTCTCCCCAAAATATATGTTGTGAATCCTAACCCCTAGATTTGTGGATGTAATCCCATTTGGAAATAGGATTTTCTTTGTTATGTTAATAAGACCATATATCAGTATAGTTGTGTTTTAAGTCAATTATTTTTGAGATATAAAAAGAGCAGATTAGGCACAGAAGAAAGGAAACACAGATAGGGGAAGATCGATGCCATGCCACATGAAGATCACCAAGGAAGAAAGAAACAGAAGTTAAAAAGAAACAAGGACCTTCCCCCAGAGCCAACAGAGAGAGAAAGCCTTCCCCTAGAGTTGGTGCCCTGAATTCAGACTTCTGGCCTCCTAAACTGAGACAAAATAAATTTATCTTCATCCACTTGTGGTATTTTTGTTATAGCAGCACTAAGAGACTAAGACAACGGTGTTTAACAGCATGAAGCCAGATAGTTATATCCAAATCCTGGCTCTGCCACTTATTAACCTTTGTGACCTCATTTAGCCTCATTCTACCTAAGCATCCTCTTAAATGAGATAGCGATAATATTACCTATCTCATAGAGGATTGTTGTGAGGAATAAATAAATTACAACTTGGAGAACACCTAGAACATTCCAGGCATAGCGTAAGTACTCAATAAATTGTAGCAAAAAATGATACAATGGCTGTCCTTATACACTTCATTTTGTACATGTTTAGGTAGAAATGATGATTATTTCTGAGTGGTATGACCGGATGAATATTTATTTTACTACCTTTGTACTATTTTGTATTGTTCAGAGTGTTTTTCAAATAAGTATGTCATTAAAAAAAAGATCTGTATACTAAAAATGTAAAAACAAAACAGAAGGCTTTTTCCCTTACGCTGCTATAACTTTGGCATATATTATGTTTTCAATAGAAAAGCATGACAGTTGACTAATGTATTTTCTATTTGGAAGATCATTAAAGCTTGATTCCAATCCATTTATTCTAAATTAATTTAAGCCAAATCCCTTTGACACGATTAAACTAATTTAAAAATGTGGAGCCATGTTTTCCTTATTTCTCTTTTGATTCTATTTTTGGCTGAAAGCTATTCCCTTTATCAACTTCTGGCTAAAAATTGTCTTGGAGTCTTCTTCAAATCATCCCTGCTGATTTCCCCTTTCCCTCTCCCCCAGCCCCTATCTATTCTCCACCTCCTATTTGTATCTCTCTCTTTTTACTATTTCCATCCATTTTTAACCTCAGACTTTAAACAGGGCTGAAGGCTCAAGATCTGACTCATTTCTACCGTAAAATGCTACAGAAGACTATTTTCCCACTTTTCAATATCAGGTTTTTATCTTTCTGTTGGAAAGAAAGGACAGGTCAAAGAAGCCCAATTAACAGCATAGATTAATAATTTTGCCCAGGTTTTACTGAAGTTGAGGTTCTCTTAACATTTTCCTCATCACTTAGAAGCAACTCAATACTGCAGTGAGTAAAGCAAAAACATGCAAGAGTTTTAACCATTTCTGAGTAATATATATCAATTATATTAACATCAATAATAAATAATCAATATAATAATAATCGATGTAAATATATGCACACAGCCCAAATACTATGTACATATACTAAGTATTTTTAATTATTTTGGATACATTAAATTCTGTTTTCTCTTATTTCTTGCCTTCTAACAGTTTTTATGTTAACAAAGCTACAACTAGGTTACATGCCTAGGCCCACATATACCTATATTTTTGTGTTCTGATGATACTCTTACCTGAAAAAGGTTGAAGCAGAGAACTTAAATATGGAACTTTCATCTTCTTTTTTAAACTCAGTAGAAATGGAGTCAGAAAACATATTAACTTTAAGTATCCCAACCCTCTTCTAATATCCTGTTTCTTCTCTAAGTGTTTTTGAATAACCTTTTTTTGAAGATACAATCTTTGCTGTAGTCTCTGGTAGGTACAAATATCAAGATAATCCTGATTATATTTTATAGCATTAGTAAGCCAATAGGCTGTTTCAAATATAAAGACATTTTCATACTGTTGAACTTGTGTGGTACTAAATGTCAACTTTAGCAGAATATTTTCAGCATATTTCATAAACACAGCTATTTCTTCAGGGCTATTTGGATTATATGTTGGGTCTTCATTCATGTCTTCATCATATATGCCTTCAAAGTCTGGATCCTTTGTAATATCAATCAAACCTTCACAGTAAAAAAGAAAAATTTCAGACAATGAAAACTTCATATTTGGCTTCTGGATAAACAGCAGATTAAACACAGTTATATCTTGAAATGCTACTAACAAGACAGTAAAGGAATAATGAGTTGCCAATAAAATTATGGAAGATGAAAAGCAGTGGATGAGTGGGTAACTGAGTGAAGAAAGATTGGAGTTTATGAGATTAAAAATAATAGATTCCCATTCTGTTTGGAGGAAAGAAACACAATACCAAGGAAACACAGTAATATAAGTCCCATCTTTAAGCAAGGAAAATATGAAAGGATAACAACAACAAAATGTGATCTCTCTTTAACTAGGGAATCAGCTTCTCACTTGGGCTAAAAGTATAATTTGCTTGTTCAGACCCAATATTATACATTTTTTCTTTTTGTAGATGAGAGCTAAACATACACAATAAACAAAGAACCTGCCTGCTAACTAATCATGATGAAACAAATAAGAATTGAAACTTGATTTTACTCTATTATAAATGATAAATTTTCTGTTATATTTTCTTGCCACTTATTATCAAATTAAGGACTTTCTTGTTAAACTGTCTTTTTAAGAATGTAACATCTACTATGTAACCTTCAGTCTAGCCTTGAGAAAACTGCTTTGAGTCATAAAATATGACTTTGTAGAAAATGTGGAGTTCTCAACATATGTGCCTTAAGGTGTAAATGGTACATCAGTGTGTCTCCCCCCAACCCTTTGGTTCTTCACTAAATGTATAAAAAGTTAGAATATTCTTGAGTTTTTTAAATGGCCACTATTATTCATCATCTTTTTTTTGCACAAGGGTTAGTAAGAGAAATTATAAAGAGATTATAAAGAAATTAAAGTGTCTCTGTTAAAAAAAAAAAAAATCTACATATAAACCAGGGTATTGTTTATACCTCTATAAAACGTTGTAGCTTTAGGATGGGTAGGAGTCAACATGCAAGAAGTCAACTCTCACCACAGAACCCCAGAAAGGCTTAGAAATTGGAAGCATGTCGCTAACTTAAGAAGGACAGATCGTGGTGTAAGAATATAAAAAGGAGGACTGATTCAAAGTCTGAGTAAAGTGCAGTTAGACCCCAAGACCCCTTCTCCAAACAGAACAACCAGGCAAATTCCTCTCCCCCACCATGGCAAAAGACAGGCTTACTCTCCAGAGATTGGTCCAAAAAGGCTCTAGACTGGGAGACAAGAAGCACAGCTGAAGGTAGGGAGAGCAGCTGTGCTCGGAACAGAGGTTAAGTGAGAGTCTGTGTGACAAAGAAAGAGATCCACAGCCCCTTCTCCTCTTCTGGCCCCAGACTCATTGCTATCCTTCCAGGTAGAAGATTGGAGGCAATGGACCAACCAAAGAGAAAACACCTACAGATATGACATTTGGAGGAGAGTGCGCCAAGGGATCCTCCTGATCATCCTAAATGGAGGTCCACCAGTCAACAAGCCTTGTTCCTGCCTCACTCCTAAGTGTGAACAAACAGTAAGGATCATCAGATATGTGAGGAAATCCTCCCTGATCAAAATCAGGGTCTGGAATAAGCAGAAGAGAAGGACAATGTATTTCAGAGAGCAGTAAATAACCATGCAGCAGACCTAGAGGGCAATCAGGCAGAAGTAGGAGGATGAAGGTGTCTAGAGAGACATCTCTAAAGAAAAAAACAAACAAACCTAGTAACTGAAAATATTATATTTTTTAATACAAACCCCTTACTGTGCAGTCAGTTTACATGCAATACACAAATCAACAGACATGTTTACAGGATAGTCAAGGAAGAAGCCATCTTTGTGACATTTTATTCCTAGAGGATGGGCTGGCATTCCTTTTTTAGTTTCAGATGCCATAAAATCCATAAAATAATATTGCTATGCTTGCTTCTCCAATCAAGTGAAATCTAAGTACAATTTTACCAAAATTGAGAGCTATTTTTAAGCCTGTATCTAGAAACTTTGGAAATCTATTCAAAAAGAGATTAGATGTATTATAGAATGAAAGCCGCTGACAGGAGTGTCTGGGCCACACATTTCCTATTCCACCTGGTCTGCTACAAAGGAACCATGGAAATTTTCTTTAAAGCTCCTATAAAAATTTAGATACGCTAAAGGGGATGCGTCAGGATTTAACAGCATCCATTATTTATATACAAGCCTTAGAGAAGTACAGAGAATTCCAAGAGAGGAATTTAAAAATTTGGTGAATCAAGAATAAATATTCATGAAACCTAATGCTACTAAAATACCACAACCTAGACTGCTGATTCACATTTACTCTTAACTTCAATTATTATTATATCATTCATTTTTTGAGGTTTATAAAATGGCAATATAGAAGGCTAACCAATCTGGCAAAATCATTTTGTTTTCAACTTTGTAGATTTTTCTAATTGCACTCCAATTCTACTCTTTTCTTGACTCTATCTATCTTCCTGCTTAGGCCCTGGAAGACAAAATGTATACATAGAAAACTCTCCATCATGTAGTCTGGAACATGATCTATTCTGCAGAAATTGCAGATTAAGATGAAGAGGAAAGATGTTTGATTTAAAACATAATTTTGGTGGCATTTAAAATTATCAAGTTTTCTTAAAAAGAGCTTTTGGAGTTTTAAAAACTTCCATTAAGAAGTGATGGCTAAATACATAAAACTGAGCCACAGATAAATTACTTTTAAATAAACAAAATGGATTTTAATGAAAATAATTTACAACCGTCAAATTATCTTACCTGCTGAACTAAATTCTGCAAAAATGTCTTTATTTGTTTGAGGCTTCCCATCTGGATCAATGTCCAGGATAGTACGCCACAATTCAGAGAATCTGGCTCGTTTTTCTTTAGGCATGTATATTCCATGCCATAGTGCTTTTAGCATGTAGTCAATATTGATCAAAATTTGCCCAATTCTGGTATCAAAATAAGCTGGAGGTAATTGACAAGAAGAACTCTGATCATAATTAGCTTCTAAACTGATTGAAGGAATTTGATTTAAGCAATAAATTCCAATAGACAACTCCCTTATGATCTGATGGACTTCTCTGTAGTCTAAGAGGGCAGTAGGATCCACAGGAGTCAGTAGGATTGCAGTAGAAAAGCCTACACTATTTATTTGACTCATAATTCCACATGGGATGTCTACTTGAGAGCGAACATCCTCTTTGGTAGACAACCAGCTAACTAGTGCAGTAGTAAGCAACTCCTGTACTTCACTCCGATCATATTTTTCAAAAAAAGCAGAAGCATTTCTTTGTACTGCTAAATTTTCCAGGTAGGTTTCTTCATCTTGAACCTGATCAAATCTAGTTAATCCTTTCTTCGGCAATCTCAGCATTTCGAATGAAGCTTAATATGTCCTTTTTGAAGTTTCTATAATGAATAAAAATGAAAAGACAACCAATAAAATTTGTCATGGTAATGAACCTGGATTTCTCAAGAAATAATTCTGTACTTTTGATCTTTATAAGATGAATTTTTTTTATAGTCAATCGTTACATTTTTCAACCTTAAACTAATTGCAGCATAAGAAAGCTGACATTTGAATTAAAATAGTTAAAATCATAAAAAACCATAACATTAATCACTTTCTGTTCAAAAGACACTAAGAAGTATGTCAAAAGGAAATTAAGTTTATGTATGAGAAATCCTTATTACATACTTTTTTTTTTTGCATATACATACGTTTATTTTGTTTTCAGATTTTTGAAGCAAGAAAATAAGTACGTGCTTAAGAAAAAGGGAAGGAAGGAAGGAAGGAGAGAAGGGTGGGAGGGAGGGAGAGAAGGAAAGAAGCTTTCTATTTCTATGCAACTAAATGTCTCTCGGACCCCTAGTGGCTGCAGCCGTTAAATGTTAGGCTGCTAAGCAAAATGTCAGCAGTTCGAATCTACGAGGCACTCCTTGGAAAACCTACTCTATCCTATGCGGTCGCTATGAATGTCTCTCAGTTCCTGCAATAATAATAAACAGAACCACTACTTATTGAGCATCTGCTATGTGCCAGGCTCTTTATACACAATATTTTACCTATTTCGTTTGTCTCTAATTATACAATGGTTCGCAAATTTTAGCCTGCATCAAAATCACTTGGGGTTTGTTAAAAACAGATTGCCAGGCTCCACTCTAGAGTTTTTGATTCAGTTATTTGGGATGGGGCCAAATAGTTTACATGATCTGAGAAGTTCCAGGTGATGCTGATGCTGCTGGTCCCGGGACCACGCTCTGACAACCCTGCTCAGAGAAATAGGCTTTCTGATTCCCAATTTATAGACGTAGAAACGGAGGCTAGATTGGATACAGGACTCTCCTTTGGCTTCATACCTCTCAGGATCAGAACCCACATCTGTCCGTACTAAAGTCCAAGACCTATGCCCACAACCAGCTCCCATCTGCCACAGACACAGGAAAGGGGAAAGAACGAGGAAGAAACCTACGTTGAAATGATTTTTATTGTCCAGGTAAGGGAAGCTGCGTCCACGTGGGTCCCTGGAGTATTCCCAGGTTCTGGTTTTCCGGCTCAAACGACTTCTCTCTAGGCTGGGTCCGCGGTCAGGTCCTCCGCGTGGGCGAGGACCAGGGGAGACGCTCCGGGAGGATCCGAGAGGCGCTTTCCTGCAGCGAGAACCAGCGAATCCGGTTTGGCCTTTTGTGGCCGCCCGGCCCTCCTGGGAGCTCTCGGGCTCGCCTGCCGCCACGGCCGCTGGGCGCGGGTCGAGGCCGTTGGGCCTGGGGCCCAGGGCTGGCGGGCCCGCGGCTCACGAGAAACCCCGCGGACAGCCTTTCTGCGCGCCCAGGCGTCGGTGCCTCCCGCTACTCCGCCCAGCCTCGTGCTCTAGGCGCCGTACTTCTCTACTATTTGCTTACTCTCCTACTTGTCTCTGCTAAAACAGAAAAAGAGGGGCAGAGGTGAAAGAACCGGACTTTGAGGTACCCCTGAGTTGGAATCCCTCCTGACATCATTCATTCAGCAGTCATTTGTGGAACACCTATCATGAGCCACACACTGTGCTAGGAGCTGAAGATTCTGAAAAACAGAGCAGACACAAAAACCTCAAGGAGCACACAGCTAAACAGATAACTATACAGATACGTTTAACAATGTGATAAATATAAGACATAATGACAGCACATGAAGAAAAGTAGCCTATATCTGGGGTTGGAAAAGACTGCTGTGAGGGAGTGAACTTTTAAGTTGAGCCTGAAAGATAAAAAAGAGTTATGCAAGCAAACAGTTGAAGGAATAGTTTTTCCAGGGATACAGAGCATCAGATGGGAAAGAATTAAGGTGAGAAGAATGTTGAAATTTTTGGGAAACTGAACAAAACCTTACATTAAGAACAAGGGAGATGGTGGCACAAATGAGGCTGTAGAGGAAGTGAGGGCCAGATCACGCAGGACAATGAGTTAAGGATTTTAAATGTTATCCTACAAGCTGAGACTAGGTTCATGGCAAGGGAAGCTAGGTGCAGGCTAGGGTGGTGGCAGTGGAGGGCTGTGGACGGATTTGAGAAATGCTAAGGAGGTAGCAGGCTGGTAACACATTGAGTGGTAAGGCGTTAAGGAAGAAATTAGAGTGAAGGTGATGCTCTCATTTTTGACCAGAGCAATAAAAGGATCAGGGCAAGATTAAGAGTTCAGTTGTGGACGTACTGATGTTGAAGTACCTGTGAGAGAGCCAAGCAGAGATGTCAGATATACCTTAGATACACAGATCTAGGCTAAGAATGGCAACTTGAGTTAGATATGTACATTTGGGCATGCTTATGGTAACTGAAGCCATGAGAGTGGTTAAATTAGCAAGGGAGAGAATGCAGAATAAGAATTGAGAGCCTATAATGGAGACCTTAGAAATTTAACATTTAAAGGTCAGATAGAGAGCAATGACAAAGAGCAAACAGGAAGGCAGAAGGAAAACAAGATTGACCACAGAGCTAAGAGAAGTGTTTCAAGAATAAGGGAGTGGCCAACATCATTGGATGCTGCTGCTAGGTCAGGGGAGATAACTGAAACTCTTCCACTGAATTTAGCAACATGGAGGTTCTTGGTGACTGTTTGGGGATAGAATTTCTCTTGTACCCACTGTATCATGTTTTAGCTGCTATGGGAGTAGTCAATATTAATAAATTTATGATTGCTGTTTCAGGGGAAGGGATGTCAAAAAGATCCTCTCCTTTCTTTTAAAAGATTTGCATGTTTGGACGTACATGTAAATTCCTCTCCGTAAGGTTTTTTGCTCATGGACCCAGACGGTTCTACTTGTCTCAGATCTCAGGAGAGTTGTTCATTTGTTTACAGGTTAACACAGCACTTCATCACGGGCACACTACTGTACTCCCTTTGCTGTGAAGTGGTTCCCTAGTTGATGCTATACTGTCTGGGATTCTGTGAATGTGACTCAGGTATCCTGTCAGGCAGTGGCATTGGTTGAGATTCTATGTTCAGGAAATGCAAACACATACCCAGGTATCTGTGTCCAGTAGTCTTTGAAATGCCTGGACATTTCCCTTTCTCCAGTGTAAACGCCTAATAGCCGTACTTACTTAGGGAAGGACCGGGGGAATCATCCAGCATCTACTTGCCACCATGTTGAGGATCCTTCCTCCTAGGGCCCAGCTACCTCTTTAGTCAGTGGGTTCTGGATCTAAAAATTGGTTTAGGTCTGAGAACTAAGGGATCATGACTTTGCATTGAGACAAACACCTTCAGCCTCCTGCTCCTCCATTCTTGTCATTTTTTGATTGTAGATGTTACGTTGTGCCCTTGTTAGCTGCCTATTTTGCTCGTAGTGATGCTATGCTCTATTAACCAACTCCACAATTCCTTATGGGTCAAACCCCCTTGGCTGCCTCTCCAACCTTGTGAACTATCAGGTCAACTGGGTGGGTGGGGAGGGGGCCAGCATCCACATGGACATTAACAAGCCCAGCTGAGACTGCCTCTCAAACCTGGTCCTCAGAGGACAGCCACCACTGAACTTCCTAGCGATGCTGGTGCCCCTCTCACCAGTGCAGTCCTAATTACCTTATAAATGGGGTATCCTCAGGCCCTTCTGCAGAGTGTAATCCTCTGGTGGGTTTTTTGGTCTCACATATATCCATTTCAGCATGCCCACTTCCCTCAGCCTCTTTATTCATTCCTCTACCATCTGTCAGGGTAGCTTCCCTCAGCACCGGCCATCATCTTCTCCAGGCCTCTAAGAGCCACCCTAACAGAGAATTTGCCCTGGCATCCACGTCAGGTTGTTAAATCCTATCTTCCAAAAAAGTTCCCCCAAGTCAATGAACTGTTGCTTAGCCAATCTCATATTCTGGCCCCTGGATCAAACACCCTCAAAATCCAAACCCAGGAGTACTCTGGCCCCTGCCAGTATGTTAGTTAATTTTTATAGCTCCTTTGGTGTTAATGTCTTTCTTATCAGGTCCAGCACTTCCCAAGTTCGGTTATGCTCAGACTTAATCCTAGTTATCGGCCTGGCAGTCAGGAAAGGAGGTGGAAGCAGCTCCTGAGGGAGGTACCTGTTGCCTTGTCAGGAGGGGCCTGCAGTTATCTTCCAGCACAGAGGAAGTGCTAGATCATACTAGGGAATTATAGGCCACCTCTGTAAAATCTGAGGGTTAAGAGGAGTCTGCAGAGCCAAAACCCTCAGAGGCATCCATTCTGATGTTCCCATTCCATGTTCTAGGGTCCCAGGTTTTCTCAACCAGGGCTCCTGACAACAGCAACAACAACAAATTGAGTTATTTCTGGATGTAGCTTCTAAGAAAAGTTACATAATTTGACTAATGAATTTTAAAACCACTAAGTTACATAATAATAAAGCAGCAGAGTATTTTATTTTTACATAACTATCACTCAGCAAATGTTACATTGTGAAATCATACTACATTTTAATCTCCTTTTCAATAGAAAGATTTTCTGAGGAAATGACTTGGAGCCTTCCACATTTGTCAGATGCTTTTTCATTATTCTTTTCCATTTTTGCAATTCTGGATCCAAACTGCATGGCCCGTTTTGGCAGAAGAGCAGAGGATGTAAGACCAAGTTCCACAGCTGCAAGACGCAAAAGTAGTTTCTCACCAATTCCACGGGGTAAAGTCAAGTTTGCCTTTTCCCAAATTGGTAAGGAATTTAGAAAGGAGACAACATTTTCATCCAGGAAAGGAAATCTAAAATGAATAGAAACATATAGCATCACTATAAAAATCAATGTGTTATGATTATTTTTTGATGCATTTTATTCAATATGTTTATATTTACAGTATAAAAATTAATCTTACAAGGCACTAAAACCACAAACCTAACCTGCTGCCATCAAGTCAATTCTGACTTCATGGCAATCCCATGTTACAGAGTAGAACTGCTCCATAGGGTTTTCTTGGCTATAAGCTTTACAGAAAAAGACTGCAAGGTCTTCTGTGGTGTCAAGGAATCCTTAAAAACCCGAAACCAAACCTGCCGCCATCAAGCTGACTCCAACTCATAGCGACCCTACAGGACAGAGTAAAACTGCCCCATAGGGTTTCCAAGGAGCTGCTGGTGGATTCATACTGCCAACCTTTTGTTTAGCAGCGGAGCTCTTAAGCACTGAGCCACCTTAGAGGGCACTATTTTCTCAAATAAAAATATTATAGTTGTTTACATAATTTTACAGCTAAAATTTAACCACATTAAAAATCAAATGTTTCATAAATTGAATAATTTTAATATATATGCTACAAAACACTCTAAACCTCAATAAATAAATTAGGTCTATGGTCTTAAGAAATAATTTCAAAACTGTTTCACATAATATCTTTGGGGATGTCTTGAAAATAAGCATAATCTTAGTCAACTATTCAATTCGTGTCTATTCTTTATCTTGACTAAAGAAATTGAACTTTAGGGATATGAGACCAATACAGATGAGCTACACATTGGTGCATTTGTGAAACATTTATGGTACTACTTTATGGTATCAAAATTGTTTAATTACATTTAAAGTGTTTAAATGGCAACAAATTGGTGTAATACAAAACAAAGTACTGAATTAAAAAAAAAACTTTCTGACCCTCTGGTTTCCCTAATTTCCTACAAAAGTCTGCCCTTTTTATTGTTTAAAATGCTTTAACAACCACCAGCCCCAATCTTTCAAAGTACAACACAGTTATGACAGTGTTTCCATTTCATTACATTTTATTCTAGAGTACAGACTGGGATGGATAAAGGCATTCGTTATATGGGATATTTTATAAAAGTGAATTCATTGTAAAAGGAATTTAAATAGAAGACAGCTAATTAATAGATTACTGTTAATACACGTGTCAAGATGCATGATAAACTGGTTATTTAGATTTAGCCATTATAATGGCATTTGTTAAATCACAATTCTATATAAGCCGTTTTAAACATTATTCATATGCATTTTTACCTGAGGGTTATCGTAAGACTTTCATGTGGAGCCTTTAAAATTAACTGCTTTAATCCTCTTCTTTCTAATTTAACTGAGCTAAAGGATGAATCTCTCTCTCTCTCTCGCTCTCTCTGTCACACACACAGCAAATGGAAAACAGTTTACAGACTTGTATTGTAGCATTTGTTATAATGAAATCTTGGAAAATTATGACAGAATAATGACACTGTAGTCAACGTTTTATATGCGTCACACTGGCAACATTTTAAGAATGACAACTGTGTAAAGGCAACTAAGGTCCAGTGGAAAGAGGAAAAGACAGAAGTAGAAAGAAAAAAGTCAAGCCTCAGAGAGAGTAGGTGTATGATGTTCCAATTTCCATGAGGCTTACTTGGACTCCCTATTTGTGTATGTTTGTACCCTTGTAATAAATCACCATTTAATAAATTAAACCACTTAGATTTCTGCTCTTTATACAAAATAACACATCTTCCTTTATCCTTAATGATTCTAAAAGTTTTATTCAAAAACTTGTTTACTACCATCAAAAATATATTGTATGTACAAATAAGCCCAAGATTAAACAATACCATATTTTTATGTAAATAACATGCTCAAGGTATTTTTGTAAGCACACTATGCTAATTTTTTTTTAACAGCAACATGTGAAAGAGGATTGGCATGGTGGTGCTTGTACTGGTGAGGGTGACTTGTGGGGGTAGGTGGGGCGCAGCCAGCAAACAAACACAGAGAGGGCGTGTGTTATTTGCATAAAAATATGGTATGCATATAAAACTGTGGTTTCTTTGAAAGTTTTAGGTAATCTGCAATGTGTGACTAAATTACGTTCCAAAAACATATAGGGGAATCCATTACTGGAACCACCATTCAAATCGGTATAGATCTATAATATATACAGAAATGTCCATAGAGGCAAAGCCAGGTTCCATAAAATTGGAGGAGAGAGCCTGGGAGTGGGGCCTATACCCTTACTTGGAGGAAAGCAACCGTTATAACCAAACAAAACCCTTTAAACATTTTCAGCGTTTCACTATTTCAGTTTTACATTCACAGACTTTTTCATTATAGTCTTAAAAACAATCATGTCATTGTATCACCTTTGGAAATTGTTGAAAAGATATTTCTTGGAGAAGGAATTCTGGAAAACAACTGCTACCCTGCTGGCCCCTCCCCAGCTTTGCTTCTGTCTACATTTACAAGACAAAGATATTATTGCTACTGATGTTACTCATTTGAACAGTCTCCAAGCAAAAAGGAACCTAAAATTCTCTTTTCACAGTCTGTTACTACAAAAACACCCAACAACACTCCAATAGATAATTAGAATTACCTTGCTTCTTTTCCATGATCACCAATAACTCTGTCATCACGACCAAGATTTCTAGAAGAAATTCGACCTAGTTCCATTTCTATTTCCTTATTCAATCCTTCTAACCCATGTGTCTGAAAGCAGACACGATGACGAGAATAACCTGCAAGTTGTTCATCTGCACCGATCCCAGTAAGAACAACCTATAAAGGTTTAAAGCAATCCACATTAAAAATTCTATCTACTATACAGTAAGGAAAATAACTAGGATAAAACAAAACCCTAAAAAAAGATAAACCCCAAAATAACATTTCAAAGAGAAAACACAAGACAAAGGCATTAAATAGTAAAATATGCTCAATTTTTAAAAAGACAGAGGCGTTGTGTTGCAATTTAAATGCAACTAAATATGTTATACTCTTGCAACCTAACTGCCACAGCTTCAAGGATCAAATCTACATCTCAGACATTCTGACGAGTAGAAATATGTGCCATACCTTTGCATTGCTCTGATAGGATTTCACTTCATCCTGTGTCACTACACAACCAATTCCTCTAGAAGCAAACCAGACTGCACAGCCGATGCTATCATCCAGGACTGTATCCAAGGGCTGAATTAACTGGCATATTCGGGTTCTTCTGAATTTTTGTAGTTCTTCCAAAGAAACATTAATTTCAACAAAATTCCAAATTCGGGAAGGGTTGACGGCTTGTAGTTCCTTTAGTCCCGCTCTTCCTGTGATTCGATCTGGTACACTCAATTGTTTATCAGGATTATCATCAGCTGTGGCAGCAAGGTTTTTAGAGAATTCTTCAGAAGGTATTTCACAATGATTTTTCTGCTTACTCCTCTTTTTGTTAGAACTAGTTGGTATAGTCTTTTCTTTAGTCATGAAAGCCACATTAAGAAGATCAATTGGTTCATCTATCGGAATATGACGGTCAGCAAGGGTTGCAATAACCATGGAATCAATGCCACCAGAAAACAGAATTGCAATGCTTGCTCTCTTATCACAAGTTTTCAAAACATTTGATGTCAAGCTTTCATCTCTAGGTAAATATAAGACACGTCTCTTGACTGAGATACTCAGGACATCAATGAACTGTTGAACCACTTCCTTCATGTGTCTGTCAGTAAGACAGACTTGAAGTGTCTCTCTTATAGGTGGGACTCTGGAAATGTCAGTGCAATGAGTCTCAAATGCAGCTGGTGGCAACACCATATTTAAAGGAACAACAGACTGTTCAAGATACAGTTTGGCTTCATTTGCTTCCACTGATACAATCTTAGGCAAGTCTGCTGAAATTTGAGTCAGGCTATCAACACATTCTTTGATAACATTCTCCCGAGATATATACTTCCAAGGATATGATTTTAAAATCACACATTTGGAAATGGCAGCAGACTTGAGATCAATTCTGAAAATTCCACATGCTGGAACTTCTTGCCACTGATTGGCTACTCCAGATGTTTGGGTGCCAACTGAAGAGAGGCAGAAACTCTTACCCAAATTATTAAAATGCCAAAGCAAGCTACGGCGACCAAAAAAGTCCCTACCAAACCATAAATAATGAGTAGATGCTTGATAATATATAAAAGACCAAGGACCCTGGATTTTGGAGAAGAGTGACAAAATATCAGATTCATTTTTACAAGAGGAAAGATAATTAAACACAATTTGAGTATCATTCTCTTCAGCCTCAACCATTATTCCATTAAAGACTTCTCCATTCCACAGGAACACATTGCCTCTTTCATCTTCCACAGGCTGGGGAGTCAAAACACCTCTCAAGTGAAGGACATGTCCAGAAAATAAACACTGGTAGTTAACATCAGATTTTAACAACTGTTTACTACTATTGGGTCCACGTTGTTTAAGATTGTACAGTAAATCCTCTTTCAAATCTTTGCTGAAATGCTCAACAGAAAAGTTTACAGAACAACAAATGCCACACATTGTTATATGAAATTAAGATGACGATTTCTTGATTTTGGTCTTCTCTAAATTTTCTATTTCTTGGTATTCTTTTTTCAGTTCATCCAATGTATCTGTGAGGGGAGGAGGTGAGGAAGAAATATTAAGTAAAATATCTTGGACTTTTACCTTATCATTGACAGGGCATTATGGATTATTTAACAAAATCAAATCATCTGAGTATATGCATTGTGTTGCTACTGCCAATAAATATTCACAACAGGCTACTGATAAAGAATGTTTGTTTTAAAAAAATAGTTTCTATTTACTGAGTGTTTATTTTGGAGCCCTGGTGGCACAGTGGTTAAGAGCTACAGCCGCTAACCAAAAGGTCAGCAGTTCAAATCCACCAGCTGCTCCTTGGACACCCTATAGGGCAGTTCTACTCTGTCCTATAGGGTTGCTATGAGTCGTAATCCACTTGGCGACAAGGGGTTTGGTTTTTTTTTTTTTAAATGTTTTATTTTGGCCCAACTACTGGGCCAAATACTTTAGATAAATCACATTTATCTAAATATGCAGTTTAGATAAAAACACTTTAGATAAACCATATTATTTAATTCCCATAAGAGTTTGGAGGCTCAAAGTCACTCAGTCACAGAAAGCAGTCAAACAGTTGTTCATACTTAGATTGTTGGAAACTCTAAAACATGTTGTAACTATTGCTTTCTAACACATCTTATGTATTTTTTATTTGTTGTTGTGTGCCATCAAGTAGATTTTGACTCATAGCAACCCCATGTAACAAAGCAGAACTGTCCCATAGGGTTTTCTAGGCTATAATCTTTACGAGAGCAGATTTCCAGGTCTTTCTCAAAGACTCATTTTTGGAAGGCTAATTTGAAGAAAACCAAACCATTGTATTAATTTTATTGACAGGTTTCTTTAGATGCATATATTTAAACCATCAGATCTAGACAGTATAACTTAGGCACCACCATGCATTTCCACAGAAAGTCTCTTTCTATGTAAGATACTGAAAAAACTTACTTTTGCTTTCAGAAAGCATTTCTGTTCGGTCTGCAAGAAAGAATATGTTGCTGTTTTGCTGCTGCTTATATACTTTCTGCAAAACATAATTTAAGCTAATATCAAGATTTGATCTAAATAACTGCCAAAATTTTGGACTATAATAACAGTTATTCTTGAACTTCAATAACATATGTTCCAAGTAGTATTTCAGAAAATATAGATAAACAAAACAAATTAAGTCACCCATCTTCTCATTACCCAGAAAATACTTCCATTAACACTGAGGTGAAACTCTTTGTCTGCATATACCATAATACTATTTTTCTTTTAACTAAAAAGGAACTATGCCTATGTTTTTATAACTTGCTTTTATCAGTGAATAATATATTGTGAACACCTTTTCTTATGTTACTAAGTATTCTTTTACAGTATTACTGTCTGGATATAAAATACTAGTTTTATTTGTTCAGTTCTCAAATCTTAAGACATTTATGGTGTTATCAACTTTTCACAATTATAAAATCAATGTTGTGATGAATATTCTTGTAACTAAATCTTTGTGCACACCCTTCTAAATATCAGTTCCTAGAAATGGTACTACTGGGTCAAACTTACACAGTTTAAGACTCTGATACATTCTGCCAATGTGCCCTCTAGAAAGTTTTTATCAACTGTGTCTTAGCTTCTAATATTCCACAAAAGGCAATATTAAAAATGTCTAACCTGTTATAAAATAGTATTTTAAACGCTTTAAAAAGCTCAAAATAATTTCTTCCTGAATTTTAAAATGTAATTTTTGGTAACTCTGACAGCTTGCTTGCTCATGAATACATTTAATAATCATGTTAAGCATTTGAAAGATTAATGTTATTATTATTGTTTTGGGGAGTGTGGCAATTTTATCATTTTTTTGGTTCAACAATTACCCGTGTTCATTTATAGAAACAGTTTTCTCTCTTTTCCATATATTTAAAGTTAATTTATTTACCAAAAAAAATATTAAATTCAGTATAAAATAAATACCATTAGTGATTACAGCAGTAAACTACCAAAGTACAATTAGTATCATTTGGTCCAAAAGTAATGTGGACAGCACATGATGGGGAAAAACCATCTTCAACATTACACATACACACACACACATTAAAATAATCTTGGAAATTTTTCACTTTTGCAATTTGTTAACTAAAAAGATGCTGAAATCATCACCTTAATATTAAATTTCTATAAGTCACATATGTAATTTTTAATAAAATATAAACAATTATTATAATAACTCACCCTGTTTTTCTTCAGGTTAGAAAGTTCATCTACAACAATTTTTTGTTCTTTGATCTATTGAAATAAAGGGAAAAAAATTCTTAAATCAGAGGTTCCCAGGGTATGCTCAACGAGGGTCCCTGATTGTTTCAAAATCAGAGATGGAATAAGGAACTATTCTGCACTGATTTTCAAAATGGGCAGTGTGTGAATATACAGATTCTTTTCACAGAGTCTGTGTGGGGATGGAAGTGTGGGAAAGTTGGAGGGGAACGCAGTGATTAGCCTTGCCAAGGGTTGTGTTGGTAGCCAGAATACACACCAAGTGGCACAGTTAACAAAAAGGTTTATATCTTCTATTAAAAACATATGATATCCACCAAAAGTATTAACAGTCTTTCAATTAATTCTCATAAGTTGTGTTTTTTTATTTAATACTGAATGGACTGAAGGGTGGGCCACTTTTTTTCAATTACTAGTGGTTTTTATGATTTACGAACTAAATGGTGTAGCTAGACTTCTGAAACAAGCAAGTAGTAGTAAATGCCTTACCTGTGGCAGTAAGACCTATCACTTCTCATTGTTGCTTTATTCATTTTTGTATTTCAAAGACTAGCACAGTCCTGGCACTACTGAACTAGACTTCACTTTTTACTAGTATGGGAGCACTCAACTAAGTGAAAACTAAGTAGATAACTAATTATTTTCACAACCTGACTGACACAGTTTCACTAGTGGCTCTAAAATTAAAGTTCGCAATCTTTTTTTTTCCTACCTCACACACCTGGAGGATGTCATACATTAATTTAAGGGACTTGCTATGGTAGTAATGGAAACAGGCTGTGTGTAGTTTAAAAAAACTCCCTCCCCCCCCCCGCCCCGCAATGTGTGCACTCTTATGTCTCCCTAGCTGATAGTCACAGTTCTACTAATTGACTGGTATTAGGTTGAATACCAAGGCTGAATTCATATAACCTCCTTGGGATGAAAGTAGTAATAACAATAGCTTATGTCTGAACAGTACTTTCCCATTCATTTTAGGAATGCAGGTATAAATTTCACTTTATGTACTTCAAACAAGTAAACTGTAATACGGAGAGATTAAAGAGACTTGCCCAAAATGTCACTGTTAGTTTGGGACAGAAGCAAAGTACGATCTAGGACACTTAACACCTGAAAAGCTATAACTGTCCCCTCCTTATGTTTTTAAAGCTTTTGTCTGTTTATGGCAGGAAAGATTTATTTTATATTGGCTCCTCATTCCCCCCTTTTTAAAAAATAGAGTGACAATCAGATATGTTTTAGGATTATTGCTCTGGTTGCTAAGTGGAGACTAGATTAGAAAAAGGTAATGGTGGATGAGGAGAGACCGGCTGGGGAGGATTTGAGTACCAATGAGAGATGACGGTGGCTGGTCTGGGGTGATAAGCGGGCAGATGGTGATGTGGGTCCGTACGTGAAATGGGCTTCGGCGGTAGAAGTGACAGGACTTTGTGATGGATGTCAAGGATGGCTCCCAAATTACTGGCATAGAAAACTAGATAGATGGTGGGGACGTTTTCTGAGGTGGAGAATACGGGCAACGGAAGAGATCTGGGGGAGGAGGGCAGTCTTTCTAAAAGTTTTAAAAGGTAAAGAGAAAAATCTTAACAAAACCTCCGTCCCACTGCTACCTAAATCTAACCTCGGAGCAAGTTTCAGTGTCTCCCTTACCGCAACTGTTTAAAGGAAAGTAGCGCAAAGTGCTATACACCTGCATAGTGCTATGGAGCAGCTGGGCAAAGCCGAGGCCAGGCGAAGTCACGCACTGCTACTGACAGACCAGGTACCGGGGACGGAAGGTGGCCAACCACGCGGGGCGCGAAGGGTCCGCGACGGACCACCTCCGGGGCCAGTGGCGCCCCATCCCGAGCCCGTGAGCCTTCCCGCCGCCGAGTTCCACACTTGCCTTGCTGCTAAGGTCCTCTCTGTGCGGGGTCGAGTTGTCGGAAGGGACCAGCTCAGTGCTGTCCTCTGGGTGCGCCCGGGAGCTGGGCATCTCCATGGAACGAAAGATGCACACAGACCACTGCACCACACACGCCCTAGTTGACTCCAGCCGCCAACCTCTGCGCGTGCGCACCCTCGGCGGCTCCACCCACTCCCTTTCCGTTTCCCGTGAGTTCCACCGACAGCGCCTGCGCGCTCACCAGAAAGCCTGCGCAGTTGGGGTCTGGCCCGGGCATAGTTCGGCGTTATCGCTCAGCCGCATTGGTTGTTCGTAAAACAGCGCCTGGCTGTGAAATCTGAGGGCTTCCTGAAGTCTTATCTAGCGGGTTGGTTGTAGAAACAGCTCTTGTGGTCTCTTCAGGCTTTCGCATCCAGTACATTGCCGGAGTTCTGCTCTGTCCGGTAGGGTCGCTATGAGTTGGAATAGACTCCATAGCAGTGGGTTTACTGCGAGTTATAAGCGTCACCCAGTGGTAAACATAAAGAATAGCAGCGCAGTAGAAATACCCTGAATATTTATTATCTAGGCGGGGATAGGAAGCTGAGGTACAGATTTAAGAGCTGTAAGATTGACAACGGAACGGTACAAATTTGGTAAAGTTTTTGTTAACTCGTTAGCAGGTTACCAGATAACATACCAGATAAAATACAGGATGCCCAGTTACATTTGAATTTCAGATAAAGCAATAATGTTTATTATGTATATGTCCCATGCAATATTTCTAATATTTCACTCCTCTGAGAAAAATTATTAGAAACTTGAAAATAGGCAAAAGAGATCACTGAGTGTTCTGTCAGTGCTGTTCTAGTCTTAACTTTCTATTGACCGTGTTGTTGTACAGTTCTGTAGAGGTTATCTTTGTGGAATTTTGTCAAGTATCCGTTGGACCAGATAAACTCCACAGGTTATGATTTATTGTTCGGTTAGACATTAATCGGTTTTGTATCTAACTTTGCGATCATATTCTAACATACTTTTATTAATATATCCCCAGCATCTCAAATGCTGTTTGAATTGGTTTTAACGGTTTAACAATTCCCTCATTAATTAATTAATAAAACTTTGAAATGTGTCCATTTTATATTTGCACGAGGGACATGATGTTATACTTTTGAAAATTATACTTTAACACTGGAACCTTGAGGTTCAATGGAGACGCCCAAGTGGAACCATCTGTGGAGCCAAATAAGTTGTATCCCTGAAGAAGTCCACTTCATGGGTTAAGCCCAGTCATGTCTTTTATTAGCTTTTAAAGTAAATTCCAGCTGGTTATAGACCTAACTTTACTCTCTAATTTTTTTTTTCCCACTCTACTGATTAAAAAAAAAAAAGTTTTTTTGTTTTTTTTTTTTTCTTATTTTGTGCCTGGCTGATATGTCATTCAACTCTGGTAGCAGTAATGATTCAGAGTTTGGTTTTATGATCTGACCATTTAGTGGTACCTGTTAGATGATGGAGATATATTTTCTATTAGAAGAGAGATAACAGGTTATTTTGTTGTTGTTGTCTCCTTGTGAGCTCAAATAACAATTTTGTGCCCAGTGGGAAGGAGAACAGCTATGGTGGCTGGTTAGTTTTTCTGTTTCTGTGTTTATTTTCCACGGGGGATTGAGGGTGCAGAACTGAAGCTGTAAGTTCTCTTTGTGTCTATGTGTCTATAGTTTAGAAAAGCCTTTATATCTCTCTGTGTATATGTAAAATGTTTTCCTACTTCTGGAGGGCATTAATAATTATAATGGCTCTTAAAGGAGCTCAGTTCTGACTGATTCATAGAGATCCACATAAGCACTTACAATCCCAAAATTCACAGAAAATTTTAAAAACTGTATTTCTAATACTTTGTGCTAGACTTTTAAGAAAAATGTCCTTGTTATAAAAACTGCTAGATCAGAAACATTTTAAAAATCCGAGTTCACATAATTAAGGCAAATCTTTGGACAAATCAGACTGGTTTACTAATTTTTGTTTAAGAGAGGACATTTATCATGCCTGATTGGTCCACGTCTGCCCGTCTGTAGCCCATTACACAACTAGGTAGGCTATTCTTTTTTTTTTTTATTGTACTTTAGATGAAGATTTACAAAACAAACTAGTTTCTCATTAAACAGTTAGTACACATATTGTTTTATGACATTGGTTCACAACCCCACGACATGTCAACACTCTCCCTTCTCGACCTTGAGTTCCTTATTACCAGCTTTCCTGTCCCCTCTGCCTTCTAGTCCTTGTCCCTGGGCTGTTGTGCCCCTTTAGTCTTTTTTTATTTTATGGGACTGTCTAATCTTTGGCTGAAGGGTGAACCTCAAGAGTGACTTCATTACTGAGTTAAAAGGGTATCTGGGGACATAACATTACGTTACATCCATTTTGGTCTTTCTTTCCTGTCTTTTTAATGACCTCTTGTTTTCTTCATGTATGATGCCATTCCATAATTCATTTGGTCTTTGGTCGTTAGTGTTTGCTGGATCATATGGTATTTCTATTTCTAGCTTTCTAAGGAAGCACCATATCGTTTTCCAAAATGGTTGTATCATTTTGTATTCCCACCAGCGGTGCCTAAGAGTTCCAGTCTCCCAGAAGCCTCTCCAACATTTGTTATTTCCTGTTTTTTTTTATTTGTGCCAGTAATGCCAGGGTGAGATGGTATCTCATTGTGGTTTTGATTTGCTTTTCTCTAATGGCTAGTGATCATGGGCATTTCCTCATGTGTCTGTTGGCCACTTTAATGTTTTCTTTGGTTAAGTGTCTGTTCATATCCTTTGACCATTTTTTTAATTGGATTATTCGTCTTTTTGTTGTAGAGGTGTTAGATTTTCTTGTAGATTAGAGAGATTAGACCTTTGTCGGATTTGTAATAGCCAAAATTTTTTTCCCAGTCTGTAGTTTCTCTTTTTACTCTTTTGGTGAAGTCTTTTGATGAGCATAAGTGTTTAATTTTTAGAAGATCGCAGTTATCTAGCTTATCTTCTGGAGTTTGTGTTTGTTGTTTATGGTTTGTATTCTGTTAATGCTGTGTATTAGGGCCTCTACCATTGATCCTATTTTTTCTTCTATGAACTTTTTGCCTTTTGGCTTTATATTTAGCTCTTTGATCCATTTTGAATTAGTTTTTGTGTATGGTGTGAGGTATGGGTCCTGTTTCACTTTTTTGCGGATGGACATCTGGTTTTGTCAGCACCATAGGCTGTTTTTTTTTTTTTTTTTTGCCATGCATTTTTCACTTAAGTCCATTGCTATTATGTATCCTTCTTAATAAGATAATTTCATGTTTTTTAATGCTATTTATATTCCTCCTCTGATGCTACATTCTCAATATATTTCAAGTGATTCGTATTAGCCCAGCTTCCAAGTTTCTGAATTAACCCCCGCAATTCTTCCTTGCTATCTCATTATACTCCAACACAGAGATTCCTCTCTAGCCACATAAGTTGTCTTCTTGTCTCTCCCAAATGAGATATGGTATAGTACTGTGGTTCCCAAGTACTAGTCAGTAGGTGGGTGCAGTGGCATCACTAAGGGAGTGTGAGGGGTGCAGACTGCACCAGATAACACTGTCAGAGGAGATGGCACCGACATAACTGTCTATAAAATTTTTGTGCAGTGTTTCAGCAGAAATTTTAAAGACATGTTCAAAAATTATGGTCTACATTATTGAAGAAGCAAAATTAAACATAATCACCTCTGTGAGTTAGCATCATAGTACATAACTGAGTCAGTTAAATAAAATAGTTATGAGATGTTTAATATCAGAAAAATTGCAAATAGTGATTAGGCATTTACTATTACCAAATTTGCAGTAAGATCTTCAAAAACTCAAGAAAAGGAGGCAGAGCCAACATGGTGCTATAGACAGAAGCACCACGCCATCCCTCCACAGCAAAGACCCGAAAAACTAAGTCAAATAGAGACAAACGTCAATCCTGGAACCCTGAGCATCAAATTAAGAGAGAAAGAACTCAACCAAACACCAAATGGTATAAGAAACTGACAGAGAACAGAGAGCTAGAAGAGTTACGAGCAGAGGTCCCCTATCAGCTAATGGAGCATGGATCCACCATCGTGGACTCCTGTCAGAGATTGGTGGACAGAGAGTATGGGAAAGCAGATTCACGGTGCTCCCAGCAGGAGACAGAGCACCCAGTAACCAGCGAGACATGCTTTCCCACCCCACCCTGCCTCCCCCTACTCGACCTTCACCGCTTCCTGGGTGGCAGATCCGTGGGTTCCCGGCGGGTTGATTCACGGCTTCCCAGAAGGCCAATTTGCTGCTTCTCAGTGGGCTGTTTCCCAGCTTCCCAGAGGGCCGATTCTCAGCTTCCTGGTGGACTGATTCCCAGCTTCCCAGTGGGCTGACTCACTGCTTCCCAGTGGGTTGATTCCTGGCTTTCTGGAGGGACAACTTGCTGATTCCTGGTAGGCCAGTCTGCCGTTAACCAGTGGGCTGCGACCATGGCATGGGAGGCACCAGTTCCGTGCCATGTGGATTTGCCCTGCCCACACTGGCCGGTTTCTTCACTACCATTTCTTTGTTGCTGGTATTGCTTTTTTTTGGCCTCTTTTGTTTGTTCCCTGCCTCCCACCTCCTCCCCCACCTTCCTCTTAAACACCTGACTTTGTGTGCCATTTTTGCTTCTTGTTGACATGCTTTGAAGCTCAGCTCAGCTGGTCCACACGGCCACACTGGTGAGATCCCTGGGAGCTTTTTGTTTTCTCTTTTGATTTTTCTTCAGTTCTTGGTTTCTCGTCTCTACTTACTTCTTGTCTCCTGAATACCTCACGTTGTGTATCATCTTCACCTCTTCTAGCTAGGCTGTACTGTGCAGCTTGGGAGCTGCTCCCTGATCTGTGCAGTCACATCGGTGGGATCCCGGGGGGCATTAAAAATTATTTATTTAATTTTATTTTTGTTTTACTTCATTTCTCGGTTTGTCTCTCCACTCCAATGACAAACTCCCTCAGCATTTTTTTTTTTTGCTCCTGTTTCTCTCTCCTCTCTCTTCTTTTCCATACCCAGCCTAGCTACACACATCACAGCCTCCCCCTCGCCCTCCCTCCTGCCTGTCTGCACCGTGTGCTGAACATTGCACTCCTGAGCATCATTGGCACAACCTACTGGAAACTGCCCTGCACTGACCACTGGCTCATCTTGTCGGCCCAGGTACATGCCACAAATAACCCATCCCAGCCCCTCCCCTTCAGCTGGACCTGCCCTGCTGCACCATGGCTGAGCGACTGCCCCTGCCCATTGGACAAGGAGGTAAAAACTATTGTGTTCACAGACAAGCAAGCAACAAAGAACACACAGCATGCCTTCTCAGACATAGCAAAATAAAACAAAAAAGCAGGACGGAAGAAACATAGCTACAACCAATAAAAAAAGAAAATAACTACTGCGTGTCCCGAGGATAGCAGACAATATTAAAACACATTAAAAAACAGGGTAGGATGGTTCCAATAGGCATCTAATGTAAAACACCAGATGACTTTCCAGTAGAAGAAAAGGCACTAAAACTACCTGAGAGGGAATTCAAATATCTAAAATTCAGAGCTATCCAAGAGTTAAAGCAAAAAACAGACAAAAATGAGGAAAAAATAGACAAATTCATGGAAAAGGCAGACAAATTCATGGAAAATACAGACAAAACCATGGAAGAATTCAGGAAAATAATACAGGAATAAAATGCCAAAGTAAATTCAAAACTAGAAATGATACAAAAACAGTAATTAGAAGTCCAAAAGATAACAAGATTTCAGAAATGGACAGTGCCATAGAAGGGCTGAGGAGCAGGTTTGAAACAGTAGAAGACAGGGTCAGCGAAATTGAAAACAAACATTTGTATATGACTCTGTTTGTGGAAAAATCAGAAAAAAGAATGAAGAAACTGAGAATTATGTGGGATACAATCAAAAGCAAAAATTTACAAGTGATCAGAGTTCCAGAACGGGGAGGAAACGGAAAACACAGAGAGGATCACAGAATAATTGCCGACAGAAAACTTCCCTAATATCATGAAAGATGAAAAGCTGACTCTCCAGGAAGCTCAATGAACCCCATATAGGATAGACCCCAAAAGAAAATCACCAAGGTGTATTATAACCACACTTGCTAAAACCAAAGACAAAGAAATAATCCTGAGAGCAGCTCAAGAAAAAAAGTCACATACAGAGGGCAAACAATAAGACTAAGCTCTGAATAGTTGGGAGAAACCATGCAGGCAATAAGGCAATGGGATGACATATATAAAACCTTGAAAAAAGAAAACTCCCAACCAAGACTAATATATTCTGGAAAACTCTAGTTTAAATATGATGGTGAAAATTAGGACATTTCCGGGTAAACAGAAGTTAAGAGACTATGTAAAACCAAACCAAACTCACAAGAACTACTAAAGGGAGAACTTCGGTTTCAGAACAAGCAACATCAAACCACAGCCTGAATCTAGGATGCAAGATCACACCAGCCAGATACCAACCTAGGAAATGAACTCTCAAGGACTATTCAAAACCAAAAGATTTACAACAGGGAACCAGAGAGGTCAATCTGCAAATGATAACAACATCAGAACAATAAAAGAGAATAATAGTGTACGTATAGAACTTTCTAATGGAGAGGAAGGCAAGGCAATACCAAGTAATAATAGACTGCTTCAAACTTACGAAGATAAGGGCAAATTTCAAGGTAACCACAAAGAAAGTTAACAGACCTACACCTCAAAATAAAGAAGAAAAACATAAAGTCTCAGTAAAAACAAAATCTAGAAAAATAAAAGAAATGGAAAAAAATCCACAATCAAAAGGAATTTGGCACAGGAGAGTAAGAGGAACAAAGAAAACGCCCGTACCACAAAAAAAAAGCACTACAAAATGACGACAATAATCTCACACCTATCAATAATTACACTGAATGTAAATGGCCTAAATGCACCCATAAAGAGACAGAGTGACAGAATGGATTAAAAAAAACAGGATCCATTAATATGCTGTCTAAAAGAGATACACCTTAGAAACAAAGATATAAATTTATTAAAAATGAAAGGATGGAAAAAAATATATCAAGGAAACACCACCAAAAAAAGGCAGGAGTGGCAATACTAATCTCAGATAAAATAGACTTTAAAACAAAATCCACCATAAAAGACAAAGAAGGGCACTATATCATGATTAAAAGACAATCCAGCATGAGATATAAGCATAATAAATATCTACGCACCCAATGACAGGGCTCCAGAAAACCTAAAACAAGCTTTAACAGCACCGAAAAGAGAAATTGATGGTTGGTTGCACTATAATTGTAGGAGACTTTAACACACCACTGTCGGTAAAGGACAGAACATCGGGAAAGAAACTCAGCAAAGATACAGAAGATCTAAAGGCCACAATCAGCCAACTTGACCGAATAGCCATATATACAATACTTCACCCAACTGCTGCAAAGTACATGTTCTTTTCCAACATATATGAAACATTCTCCAGAAGAGACCACATCTTAGGCCACAAGGCAACCCTCAACAAGATCCAAAACATTGAGTTAATACAAAGTATCCTCTTGGATCATAATGCCATCAAAGTAGAAATTAACAACAGGAAGAGCAAGGGAAAAAAATCAATTAAATGGAAACTGAATAACACCCTGCTTAAAAACCAGTGAGTAATAGAAGAAATCAAACATGGAATCAAAAAATTTCTAGAATCAAATGAGAATGAAAATACATCATACCAAAACCTTTGGGACACAGCAAAGGCAGTGATCAGAGGTCAGTTTATAGCAATAGATCAAAATACATCAAAAAAGAAGAAAGGGACAAAATCAAAACATTAGCTACAAAACTCAAACAAATAGAGAACAGCAAAAGAAACCTACAGCCAC
>NW_004444078.1:3254005-3262961 GCF_000243295.1 Trichechus manatus latirostris
TGGGCTTTGGGAGTGGGCAGGGGAGAAGGAATTCAGGTAAACAAGTCAATCAGTAAAGGGACAATAGGTTTGGGAAAACACATCCGGACAAGTCTCGACATGTTGGAGACAAGTCTCAACATGCTGTGCAACATAGAGGCCTGTGGGGGCTGCAGTTGTCAGTAGTGCAGCCATATTTAAATGGCATATATCCCCACAAGAAATGATCGACAAAACCAAAAGTTGGTTCTTTGAAAAGATCAACAAAATCAACAAACCACTAGCCAAATTGACAAATGAAGAACAAGAGAGGACACAACCCAAATAAGAAATGAAATAGGGGACATTACAACAGACTCAACCGAAATAAAAAGGATCATAACAGTATTATGAAAAACTATACTCCAACAAAGTTGAAAACCTAGAGAAAATGGACAAATTTCTAGAAACACACTACCTACCCAAACTATCACAAATTGATGTTGAAAATCTGAACAGACCCACAAGAGATTGAAAAGATAAAAAAAAAAAAAAACTCCCAACAAAAGAAAGCCCTGACCCAGATGGCTTCACTGGAAAATTCTACCAAACATTCAGAGAAGAGCTTACACCAGTACTACTCAAACTATTTCAGAACATAGAAAAGGAGGTGACACTTCCAAATTCATTCTAAGAAGCCAGCATAACCCTGATACCAAAACCAGGCAAAGACACCAAAAAAAGAGAAAATTACAGATCAATGTCTGTCATGAATATAGATGCAAAAATTCTCAATAAAATTCTAGCCAATAGAATTCAGTATCTTATTAAAAAAAATACACCACAATCAAGTAGGATTCATACCAGGTATGCAAGGATGGTTCAGCATTAGAAAATCAGTCAATGTAATCCACCATATAAACAAAAGAAAAGAATCACATGATCATCTCAATTGACGTAGAAAAGGCATCTGACAAAGTCCAACACCCATTTCTGATAAAAACTCCCAATAAAATAGGTATAGAAGGGAAATTTCTCAACATAATAAAGGGTATTTATGCAAAACCAACAGCCAACATCGTTTTTAATGGAAAGAGGCCGAAAGCATTCCCCTTGAGAACAGGAACAAGACAAGGATGCCCTTTATCACCACTCTTATTTAACATTGTGCTGGAATTCCTAGCTAGAGCAATAAGGCAATAAAAAGAAAAAAGGGCACCCAAATTGGGAATGAAGAAGTTAAACTGCCCCTATTGGCGGATGATACGATACCATACATAGAAAACCCAAAAGACTCCCTGAGATAACTACTGGAACCCTCAGAAAGATTGAGCAGAGTAGCAGGATACAAGATAAACATAAAAAAATCAGTTGGATCCCTATACACAAACAAAGAGAACAACAAAAAGTAAATCAGGAAAACAATACCATTTATAATAGCCCCTAAAAAAATGGAATACTTAGGAATAAACCTAACAAGGGATTTAAAAGACCTATATAAAGAAAACGACAAAACACCACTGCAAGAAACCAGAAGAGATCTACATAAATGGTAAAACATACCATGCTCATGGATAGGTAGACTTAACATTGTGAAAATGACAATTCTACCCAAAGCAGTCTACAAATATAGTGCAATCCTAGTCCAAATAACAACAACATTCTTTAAAGAGTTGGAGAAAACAATCATTAACTTTATATGGAAAGAGAATAGGCCCCGGATAAGTAAAGCATTACTGAAGAAGAAGAATAAAGCAGGAGGACTTGCACTGCCTGACCTTAGAACCTACTATACAGCTACGGTAGTGAAAACAGACTGGTACTGGTACAATGACAGATACATTGACCAATGGAACAGAATCGAGAACTCCGGTGTAAATCATTCCACCTGTGGTCACCTAATATTTGACAAGGGCCCAAAGTCCATCAAATGGTGAAAAGATAGTCTTTTTAACAAATGGTGCTGGCAAAATTGGATGTCTGTCTGCAAAAAAGTGAAACAGGACCCATTCCTCACACTATACACAAGAACTAATTCAAAATGGATCCAAGACCAAAATACAAAACCAAAAACTGAAGATCATAGAAGAAAAAATAGCATCAACACTAGAGACCCTAATACATGGCATTAACAGGATACAAACCATAACTAACACCATACAAACTCTAGAAGATAAGCTAGATAACTGGGATCTTCTAAAAATTAAACAGTTTTGCTCATCAAAAGACTTCATCAAAAGAGTAAAAAGAGAACCTACAGACTGGGAAAAAAAAATTGGCTATTACAAATCCGACAAAGGTCTAATCTCTCAAATCTACAGGAAAATCTAATACCTCTACAACAAAAAATCAAATAATCCAATTAAAAAATGGGCAAAGGATATGAACAGACACTTAACCAAAGAAGACATTCAGGCGGCTAGCAGACACATGAGGAAATGTTCGCGATCACTAGCCATTAGAGGAACGCAAATCAAAACCACAATGAGATGCCATCTCACCCCGGCTTTACTGGCATGAATCAAAAAACAGAAAATAATAAATGTTGGGGAGGTTGTTGGGAGATTGGAACTCTTATGCACTGCTGGTAGAAATGTAAAATGGTACAACCATTTTGGAAAACAATATGGCGTTTCCTTAGAAAGCTAGAAATGGAAATACCATGTGATCCAGCATTCCCACTTCTAGGAATATATCCCAGAGAAATAAGAGCTGACATACAAATAGACTTATGCATACCTATGTTCATTGCAGCATTGTTCACAGTAGCAAAAATTATGGAAACAACCTAGGTGCCCATCAACAGATGAATGGATAAACCATGGCACAATGGAGTACTATGCAATGATAAAGAACAATGATGAATCTGGAGGGCGTTATGCTGAGTGAAATAAGTCAATCACGAAAGGACAAATATTGTATGAGACCACTACTATAAAAACTAATGAAAAGGTTTACACCCAAAAAGAAACAATCTTTGATGGTTATAAGGGAGGGGAGAGATAGGGGTCAAAAAACCACTGAACAGACAATAGATAAGTGGTAACTTTGGTGAAGGGTAAGACAGTACACAATACTGGGGAAGCCAGCACAGCTGATTCAGGGTGAGATCATGGAAGCTCCATGGACAAAGCCAAACTCCTTGAGGGACCGAATTACTGGGTTGAGGGCTGTGGGATCCATGGTCTCGGAACACCTAGCTCATTTGGCATAACACACTTTATAAAGAAAATGTTCTACATTTTACTTTGTTGAGTAGTATCTAGTGTCTTAAAAGCCTGTGCGCAGCCATCTAAGATACTCCACTGGTCTTACCCCTTCAAGAGCAAGGGAAAATGAAGAAAACTAAAGACACAAGGGAAAGATTAGTCCAAAGGACTAATAGACCACAACTACCACAGCCTCCACCAGACTGAGTCCAGTACAACTAGATGGTGTCTGGCTATCACCACTGACCGCTCTGACAGGGATCACGATAGAGGGTCTCAGACAGAGCTGGAGAAAAATGTAGAACAAAATTCTAACTCAAAAAAAGACCAGACTTACTGGCCTGACAGAGACTGGAGAAACCCCGAGAGTATGGCCCCCGGACACTCTTTTAGCCCAGTAATGAAGTCACTCTGGAGGTTCACCTTTTAGCCAAAGATTAGACAGACCCATAGGACAAAAGGAGACTAAACGGGCACACTGCTGAGAGACAAGGACTAGAAGGCAGGAGGGGACAGGAAAACATAATAGGGAACCCAAGGTTGAGCAGGGAGAGTACTGACATGTCATGGGGTTGTTAACCAATGTCATAAAACAATATGTGTACCAATGAGAACCTGGTTCTGTAAACCTTCATCTAAAGTATAAAAAAAAAAGAAATTGAGAAAATATGTTTACCTGAGTGAATAAACAGGGAAAATGACATGTAAATGATATGTTAGTGTTAATTATTTGCATATTCAGATAATGTTTTTTATAGAATGCCATTATAAATCAGAACTCTTCATAGCTTGTGTATGTATGTCAGTTTACATTGTTAGCAATTTTAAAGTTTTACAAAACTGTTAATTAAATCTGTTTTATGGCTACAATATACCTTGGGGCTGTGAAAACATTTTTTTCTTTTTTTGGCTTTGTGAAACAACTAGCCTGGAAAATACTATTTGTATTATCACAATATAAACAAGGAAGTTAATTCAGGTCACGTATGTTTACTTTTAGATTCTGTTGTTTGATTTTAAAAGCATTGCTATGCTATGTTCATTGACTTGTATCTAGTAAAACAAAACAAAACATCACATGGATATGTGTCTATAATTCCCAGTGATTTTATAGTAGAAGTTGGGCGTTCAATGCTGAGATTAAATTCTGAGTGACCAAAGCCATGTTTATTTTTTGTTGAATGTCATCATCATAGGTGTGGTGCTACTGTGGCTGAGCCTGTGTGGTTGAGGCTTCTTGAAAAAATGGCACAGGATGGCTTTAGTAGAAGAAGGAATGTATATCAGGGAATAGAAGAAGAGGAAGGGAGGTATGGTATGGTATGGAGGAAGTTGGGCAGTTAGATTATTTTGTTGAAAGGACCAGAAATTATCATTATACCGCTGATACTAATATTTGAACTAGTTGTGGCTTTAATTTGAGTCAAATTAAGATAAAACTAGGTAGAGTTCCTGTAATCTGGAACTAGTAGCTTCAGAACTTCTCTAGATTCCATAGGGATAAGAATCAGGATCAGCCCAAAGCTGACAAGCAGGAGGTCAGACATACCTCTACTCTCCAACCTTTTTACCCGTTCTAACACCAGCATCCTTCCCACGGCACTCTCTACTTTTCTGCTGGGTTCGATAATTTGTTGGAATGGTCACACAGAACTCAACAGACCGTACTTACAGTTAAGTGGTTTATTAAGGAAGTAACGGTACAACGGAGGATCAGGATCAGCGGGCTACAACTAGGGATCAGGATCAGGAAGCATGCAGGCAAAGTCTGGTAGCCGCACCCAAAGTGGAGAGCACATCCCTCCCTTCTTCAGTGCACGACAGCTTCTCAGCTCCTCTCAGTCATGCAGGCAAGCAAGTCCTTCTCTCTGCCATACACACACCCTCTCAGCATTGCAGGCCTCCTTTCAGCCCCCTCAGGAGAGACCTCTTGGACCTGCATGCCCCCTCTCAGCCCTGCAGGCCTCCTCTTAGTCCTCTCAGGACAGGCCTCTCTGTGCTCTACCGCCCTGCTGTTGGCCACTCCACTGCTAACTAAACCAGCTCATAACTAGTGTAGCGGCTTTGTTCAGCTCTCTTCACTGCGTTCCTAATAGCAGGTTTCTGCCATCACTACCAGCTCTGCTGCAGGACCCCTTACGGGCCTCTCGCTGTGTTCAGTATTACAGCCCTTAACCTGTATTACACCTCTTTTAAGAGGTTCCTCACCTCCTCTCTCTGCTGCTTATTTTTTCTCTCTTCTTGCCTCTCTTGCATTTTCTCTTTTCTTTCTTCAGAAACCTCTGTAGCGTTGGTTGCGTATATAGTCAAGTACACATAACATCCGTTTGGGCAACATCTGACCACATATGTGACTGTAGTGCCATAAGATTATATGCTTTATTTCTTGCAAAGCAATGAATAATAAGAGGGCTGGGATTCTAATCTTTGTTCCATCATGAGTGTGTTGTGTGCCAGAGTACCTCTCTGGGTCTCTTTCATCTACACAAGAAAGAGGTTGGGGTCGACGATTGCAGACATCCTTTAAATCTCTAAAGTCAGAACCAAAGCTCATCCATGACTGAAGGCCTGCTTGCCCCAGGTCAGTGGCCCCCGTGGTGTGGATTTGGTTCATAAGGATGCAAGGGCAGCGGGGCCACTGGCAGATTAGCCCTCAGTCCCCGCTGCCTGGGATCACTGTCCCCCAACCCATGTGCACCCTTCCCATCCACCCAGAAGTGCACCAATAGGGGGCACCCTACCCATCTGCCCCAAATCACACCGACGAGGCTTCCCGGAGAGAAGGGGTGGCTGCCATTACCTGTATTCGGTTGCAGGCACAGCTCAGAGCACAGGAATCTGGGGCTTCAGAGCTGAGAGGGGGAGCTGCAGCCACAAGAGCACCATTGTTTGCACAACATCAAAATCACATTTCGTCCTATTTCACAGAATGTATCGTGGACATTAAATAACACATGACTGTATAAGCAAACTTCTTGTCAAATTTCAAGGTATCGCCCTCCCAGCAGGACCAGTAACTAACCAGTCTCCTCAGTGTACCATAGTCACTTCATTTGCATAGTCTGTAGTATATTGACCAGTTCCTGCAACATGCATAAATAGACCAATCACAGGTGAGGCTGCAGCCCAGGGCCAGACAAAACGTATCAAACCATCAAGTCATTTAGTTTACCCAGGAAATGTCAATCAACCTGGACAAAAGTGTCAAACCCTCTGGGATAGAAAACAAGGGGAAAAGTAGGTAACTCCTTAGGCAGGAGCGGATTAACCGGTAACCAAGGTACACATGGGCTTACTTGTGCACTATAGATCAGTAAGTAAGCGCAAGTAAGACCATGCGTACCTTGCTTACTGGTTAATCCGTCCCTGGACCTCAGGATTTAGGTGGGAAATCTCTCAAGCTGTTTTTCCGAAGAACCAAGGCAAAAGGCAACATAAAGGAACTCATTTCACCACAGTTCCGTATGAACAAAAATCACGGTTTTGTTGTACAAAGTCATGGTTTAATTAAAATGGTTAGGTCAATTATTTAAAGACACTTTTATCTAGTCTTAAAAATTTCTGTTCTCACAAGATTCACAAAACCCTGAACTATTTTTTCATTTATTCTACTCGAGTAAATATATGTATATATTATAGTTAAAGTGAAAGGTTATAATTCAAGTTAGTTTTTCATACAAAAATTTATACATATTTTGTTATGTGACCCTAGTTGCTCTCCCTGTACTGTGACAGCACACTCCTCCTTTCCAGCCCAGATTTCCCATGTCCATTCAACCAGCTCCTGACCCTCTCTGCCTTCTCATCTCGCTTCCAGACAGGAGCTGCCCATTTAGTCTCATGTATCTACTTGAGCTAAGTAGCACACTCTTCATGAATATCATTTTATGTCCCATAGTTCAGTCTAATCATTGTCTGAAGAGTTGACCTCGGGAATGGTTTTAGTTTTGGGCTAACAGAGTCAGAGGGCCTTGTCTTCCAGTGTCCCTCCAGTCTCTGTCAAAACATTGAGTGTGGTCTTTTTACTAGAATTTGAGTTTTGTACCCCACTTTTCTCCTGCTCCATCAGGGACTCTGTTGTGTTCCCTGTCAGGGCAGTCATTGGTGGCAGCCTGGCACCATCTAGTTCTTCTGGTCTCAGGGTGATGGAATCTCTTGGTTACGTGGTCCTTTCTATCTCATGGGCTGAAATTTTCCTTGTATCTGGTGTTCTTCATTCTCCTTTGCTCCATGTGGGTCAGGACCAATTGATGCATGTTAGATGGCCGCTCGCTAGCTTTTAAGACCCCAGATGCCATTCACCAAACTGGGATCAGAACATTTTCTTAATAAGCTTTGTTATGCCAATTGACTTAGATGTCGCCTGAAACCATGGTTCCCAGACTCCCGCCCCTGTTACTCTGTCCCTCAAAGTGTTTGCTTGTATTCAGGAAACTTCTTAACTTTTTGTTTAGTCCAGTTGTTCTGACTTCCCCTGTAATGTATCTTGTCTTTCCCTTCACGTAAGGTAATTCTTGTCTACTATCTAGTTAGTGAATACCCATCTTCCTCCCTCCCCACCCTCGTAACCACCAAAGAATGTTTTCTTCTGTGTTTCAACCTTTTCTTGAGTTGTTATAATAGTGGTCTTATACAATATTTGTCCTTTTGCAGCTGACTAAATTCACTCAGCATAATGTCTTCCAGATTCCTCCATGTTAAAAGATGTTTCACAGATTTATCATTGTTCTTTATCATTGCGTAGTATTCCATTGTGTGGATATTTTATCCATTCGTCCGTTGATGGGCATCTAGGTTGTTTCCATCTTTTTAATTGGGTTATTTGTCTTTCTGTTGTCGAGGTTTAGCAGTATCTTGTAGATTTTAGAGATTAGACGCTGATCGGATTTGTCCTAGCCAAAATTTTTTTCCCAGTCTGTAGGTTCTTTTTTTACTTTTTTGTGAAGTCTTTTGATGAGCATAAGTGTTTGATTTTTAGGAGCTCCCAGTTATCTAGTTTCTCTTCTGGTGTTTGTGCATTGTTAGTAAAGTTTTGTATTCTGTTTATGCCATGTATTAGGGCTCCTAGCATAGTCTCTATTTTTATTTCCATGATCTTTATCGTTTTCGATTTTATATTTAGGTCTTTGATCCATTTGGAGTTAGTTTTTGTGCATGGTGTGAGGTATGGGTCTTGTTTCATTTTTTTGCAGATAGATATTGATCTATGCCAGCACCATTTGTTAAAGAGACTGTCTTTTCCCCAATTAATGGACTTCGGGCCTTTGTCAAATATCAGTTGCTCATAGATGGATGAATTTATATTCTCAATTCTGTTCCATTGGTCTATGTATCTGTTGTACCAGTACCAGGCTGTTTTGACTACTGTGGTGGTACAATAGGTTCTAAAATCAGGTAGTGTGAGGCCTCCCACTTGGCTCTTCTTCTTCAGTAATCCTTTACTTCTCTGGGGCCTCTTACCTTTCCATATGAAGTTGGTGATTTGTTTCTCCATCTCATCAAAAAATGCCATTGGAATTTGGATCAGGATTGCATTGTATCTGTAGATCGCTTTGGGTAGAATGACATTTTCACAATGTCAAATCTTCCTATCCATGAGCAAGGTATGTTTTCCACTTACGCAGGTCTCTTGATTTCTTGCTATAGTGTTTTGTAGTTTTCATTGTATAGGTCTTTTACGTCTCTGGTTAGATTTATTCTGAAGTATTTTATCTCCTTGGGGGCTATTGTAAATGGTATTGATTTGGTGATTTCCTCTTTGAGGTTCTCTTTGTTGGTGTAGAGGAATC
>NW_004444078.1:3263614-3291196 GCF_000243295.1 Trichechus manatus latirostris
TGATTCTTTTAATATCAATTGGGTTTGTGATATCACCCATCTCATTTCTTATATGGGTTATTTGCTTCCTCTCCTGTTTTTCTTTTGTCAGTTTGGCCAGTGGTTTATCGATTTTGTTGATCTTTTCAAAGAACCAGCTTTTGGTCTTCTTAACTCTTTCAATTGTTTTTCTATTCTCTATTTCATTTAATTTTGCTCTAATTCTTATTATTTCCTTTCTTTTGGCACCCGAGAGCTTTTACAGCTCTCTTTCTACTTGTTCAGTTGTAGGGTTAATGTTTTGATTTTGGCCCTTTCTTCTTTTTGGATGTGTGTATTTATTGCTATAAATTGACCTCTGAGCACTGCTTTTGCTGCGTCCCAAAAGTTCTGGTAGGATGTGTTTTCATTCTCATTTGATTTTGTGAATTTCTTTATTCCATTCTTAATTTCTTCTATAACCTAGTAATTTTTGAGCAAAATGTTGTTCAGTCTCCATGTGTTTGATTTTTTTTTCCTTGTTCTTTCTGTTATTGATTTCTACTTTTTACAGTTTTATGGTCAGAAAAGATGCTTTGTAGTATTTTGGTGCTTTGGATTCTGTTAAGGCTTGCTTTATGGCCTAATATTCTGGAGAATATTCCATGTGTGTTGGAAAAGAATGTATACTTGGCTGCTATTGGGTGGAGTGTTCAGTATATGTCTGTGAGATCAAGTTGGTTGATTGTGGCATTTAGATCTTCCTTATCTTTATTGAGCTTCTTTCTCGATGTTCTGTCTTTCACCAAAAGTGATGCATTGAAGTCTCCTCCTATTTTTGTGGAGCTGTCTCTCTCTCTTTTCAATGCCGTTTAGAGTTTGTTTTATGTATTTTTGAGCCCTGTCATTGGGTGCGTACATATTTGTTATGGTATGTCCTCCTGGTGTTTTGACCTTTTAATTGTTATATAGTGTCCTTCCTTATCCTTTATGGTGGATTTTACTTTAAAGTCTATTTTGTCATAAATTAATATTGCTATTCCTGCTCTTTTTTGATTGTTGTTGGCTTGATATATTTTTTCCATCCTTTGAGTTTTTGTGTCTTTAAGTCTAAGGTGTGTCTCTTGTAGGCAGCATATAGACGGATTGTGTTTTTTTAATCCATTGTGCCACTCTGTGTCTCTTTGTTGGTGTGTTTAGTCCATTTAAGTTCAGTGTAATTATTGACAGGTATGAGTTTAGTGCTGTCATTTTGATGTCTTTTTTTGTGTGTTGTTGGCAGGTTCCTTTGTTCCACTTAATTTTCTGTGCTGAGTCATTTTTTTAAATGTATTTTGTTTTCATCTTTTTCATTGTTGTTGTATTTGTATTTGCTGAGTCTTTATATTTTTCTTTTTTTTAAAATTCTGACAGGTAGGGTTGTTAGTTTCCATTGTGGTTACTGTAATATATTTACCCTTATTTTTCTAGGTTTAAAGCACTCTTCTATTTCTTTGTATCACCTTGACATCCTCTCCATATGAAAGATCTGTGATTACATTTTTTTAATCCTTCTTTTTTGTTGTAATGTTGTCATCTTTTACATATTGACTTCTCCGTTTCCCTATTTTCAGTGTTTTAGCTTCGATTTATTTTTTGACTTCCCTATCAGGGTTGATATCTGGTTGCTCTGTCCTGTGTCCTAGTCTTGAGTTGTTATTTGATGTTACTGATTTTCTAACTGGAGAACTCCCTTGTGTATTTCTTGTAGTTTTGGTTCAGTTTTTGCAAATTCCCTGAACTTCTGTTTATCTGGAAATGCCCTAATTTTGCCATCATATTTGAGAGACAGTGTTGTTGGATATATAATTCTTAGCTGGCAATTTTTTTCCTTCAAGGTTTTATATATGTCATCCCATTGCCTTCTTGCCTCCATGGTTTTTGCTAAGTAGTCCGAGCTTAGTCTTATTGACTCTTCTTTGTAGGTGGCTTCTCGTTTATCCGTAGCCACTCTTAAAATTCTCTCTTTATCTTTGGTTTTGGCAAGTTTGATTATAATATGTCTTCGTGGCTTTCTTTTGGGATCTACCTTATGTGGGGTTCGATGAGTATCTTGGATAGGTGTCTTCTCATCTTTCATATCAGGGAAGTTTTCTGCCAACAAATCTTCAACAATTCTCTCTGTGTTTTCTGTTTTCCCCTCCTATTCTGGTACTCCAATCACTGGTAGGTTATTCCTCTTAATAGAATCCCACATAATTCTTGGTGTTGCTTCATTTAAAAAAATTTTTTTATCTGATTTTTCCTCAAATAAGTTGGTGTCAAGTGCTTTATCTTCAGTCTCACTAATTCTGACTTCATTGCCTCAAGTCTGCTCCTATGACTTTCTATTGAGTTGTCTAATTCTGAAATTTGATTGTTAATCTTTTGGATTTCTGATTGCTGTCTCTGTATGGATTCTTGCAGCCTGTTAAATTATACTCTTCTCTAATCTTCTTAAGTTCCTCTGTTGCTTTGTCTGTATGTTCCTTGGCTTGTTCTGCTTTTTGAATGATCTCCTTCCTGATCTCTTGAAGAGCTGTGTATATTAATCTTTTGTATTCTACTTCTGGTAATTCCAGGAAGTTCTCTTCTTCTAGAATATTTCTTGATTCTTTGTTTTGGGAGCTTGCTGAAGCCATCATAGTCTGCCTCTTTATGTGATTTGATATTGATTGTTGCCTCCGAGCCATCAATAAGTTATTTATTTTATGTTTGCTTACTGTGTTGTAGCTTCTTGTTTTATTAAGTCCACATAAGCTGCTCATGTGAGCTAGTTTGATTATTGGTGCCTTTGAAGCTCTAATATCCTGTCACCAAGTGGTTAGATCTGTTACTGGGTATGTGAGCACAGGAGTCTATTTACTATTTCTTGTATGGATTCAACTCAGGTATCCAGGTAGTCAGTCACCAAGTGTGTGTTGCAGGCTCTCACCTACAGTCTTAGACAGGCATGAGTGATTGGTGTAGGCACAGGTATCTGTCTGCAGTAGGGGGGTCTCGTGCTGAGCAAGGCAGGGGGCTGACGGCTGCCCCTGAGTGGGAGGAAGGTATGTCTGTGTTCTCTAGAGTGTGTAGGTGGGTGGATTTTGCAGGCAGACTGTGGGCACGCATTGCTGTTGACTGTAAGGACTGGAAGGCACCATTCATTCTTGACCCCTGTTGCAGGTGGCTAGGTGGTGTGGGTGGAGCCACCAGTCCTCAGACCCCTGCTGTGGGTAGGTGAAGGCCCTGCTTAATGGGCGGAGCAGTGCCAAATGTCACGAACCTACCACTTCACCATATAGCTGATACAATTGAAGTTAAGCTTCAGGTATATACCCTGTTGTACTGTGGTAATGTGGGCCTACACTGTTGAAATGGGCCCACACACGTCTATGTAAGGGTGAAAGGCATTCAAAGTCCATGGACCTCTCATCCCTGTGCCTAGGCAAAGAAGCTGTGCCTACCCTTAGTTCCTGGCTTAGGCGAGCTTCCAGATTATTTTTCCTGTTTGTTAATTTGTTCCCTCTCCAAGGCTGGGAGAATGGCTCAGGGTAGCTGATGGGTCCTACTGCTGGCCCAGGGGACTGGGCAATTGCTGAAGCTGGCCCAGGACACAGTGCATAGCAGGGAGGGGCAGGTAAATGGGAGACAGGTTTTTCCCAAAGGGGGTGTTTTTTTAATCTGCGTGGTAGGTCAGACACATGTACTTATCTTTTGCAGATTGAGCACTGCTTTTCACTGGTTCTGGAGGCGTGAGTAGACTTTCTGCTGCTGGGTCTTTCCTGATGTGAAAAACACCTTCTGAGCACCACTGCTTGCCTCAGTGTGCACACCAGCCTATCCAGCCTGCAGGGTGCCAGCTCCTGCCAGGTCAGATCTGGCACTCCTCGCTGCTTCCGAACTGTCTCTCCCTCCCACTGCCGCTCAGTCTGATTCCTCAACTTTGCCTTTGATGTTCAGGGCCCCTAGAGTGTCACATATAATTGATTCACTTGTTTTTTTGGGTCTTTGTTGTAAGAGGGACCACAGGAAGTGTCTGACTCCTCCGCCATCTTGGACCTACCTCCTCAAGTGTATTTTTATTAATAAATTTTATTTTCCTAAGAACATAAAATGTTTCATGAATTTTCTAAACATAATAACTCATTAATGATGTCCCTTGCAATATACAAGGAGGGTTACATATTTTACGGGAAGAAACAGAAAGGAGCTGGTGGAAAAGATAGGTCTTTGATGGGAACTACATTCAAGTGAAACCAACTATTTGAAGCTGATATAATATTTTGTAACCTGTTATTATTGTGAAAAATTCTATTTCTGAAATCTATAGTACCTCAGTTTTTTCTTTATTCTTTATGCTTAGCTATTTTTGTTTTTAAAATTATGATTTCTGATAAAAGGGTCTCATCATAAAAGTTAACCTAACCCTGATGATAAACAAAACCAAGCAAAATTTAACAACAAAAATCCTATAATATCCAATTGTTTTATCTTTCAAGTAGGTAGGGAATTATTCCACAACCCAGGAGAAATAAATTCTAGTTTCCAATGTGGAGTCCTAATTTCTAAATGTGGTATAGTTCTAGCTCACTGTATAACTCTGAGCAGGTTTCAAGAGCTCTGTGTTACAGTTTTCCCATTTGTAAAGTAAGGATAACAATAAATACCTGCATTATAAGAGTGTCATGAAACTCCTTAAAGAATTACTAAAACATAGCTAGGATTAAAGGAAGAAAGGTAAACTAATATTGTAACTTCCTTGAATACAGAATATTTAGACAGAAGTTGTTACTGAATTTTACAGAAATAAGAATTTTAAAAACTCATCTACAATTAAAGACTAGTTCATCTCTAGGAACATAGTCTTACACGAGGCCTAGAAAGATCTTTCTTTCGCAAATGCTTTAGCTGTAAAGCAGTGGTTCTCAAAATTCAATGTGCAGTAGAGATTCTCAGTTATATTTTCAAGCTTTCTCTATCTCCAGAGTTTCTAATTTTGCAGAAAACCTGCATTTTTAAAAATAAGCCCTGCAAACGATTGTGAAGAAGCAAGTGGTCCTTGAACCATATTTTGAGAAACATTGCTGCTGTTTTCTCCCACGCTTTAGTTTAGTTTAGTTTTTTTTTAGTGGACATTTCGTACCTCTCTTTAAAAAACTTATTATGGAAACTTTCAAACATATACCGAAAACAGAAAGAAAATATGAACCTGTGTGTTCTCATCACCCAGCTTTATAATTATCAACTCATGAACTCTTGTTTCACCTATATCCGAACCCACTCATCTTCTTCCTTATCCTGAAGCAAATCCCAGACTTCATATGATTTTTTACATGAATAATTCACTATGTATCTTTAAGAGATAAGGACACTTTTAAAACACATGACTGAGTTATCATTATTACATCTAAAAAAATAACAGTAATTCTTTAATACCATCAGATATCCAAATACTGTTTCATATTTCCCTGATTGTCTCATAAATGCTTTTTTTTCCTTTTTATAGTTTGTTCAGATTAGGATCTATATAACATCCATACATTACAGTTGATTGGATAAGTCTCTTAATTGTTTAAATTTCTGGTTCTCTCTCCCTCGCCCTTGTCTCTCCTCACTATTTATTGAAGCAAGCAGTTATTTGTCCTGTAGAATTTCCTGGGGAATTCACTGTATTCCTTGAAACTGGGTAATTAAATACTTGATCAGATTCAGGTTAGTTTGTTTGTTTGTTTGGCAAGAATACTTCCTAAGTGGTATTGTCTTCTTCCGTCAGGAGGCACGTATGTTCTTTTTCTTTTTATAATGTCACTGGCAGAAATGACCATAAAATTATATCAATAAATGTCAGAATCAAGCCTTTTAAGGAAAGAATATAAACCTTTTTATATTCTTTTTGTATTCAAAACATATAATACTATTTTGGGAACATTTTTTAATAATGGATTTGCTGTGTATTTTTAAAAGTCAAAATTAAAAAAGTTTTTTTATTAACATATAGTTGCATTTTAGGGAGTTTTTAATTGCTTATTTTTTACATTGATTGAAATACTCGGTTTAGAAATCCTAAATTTGGAAATTAAGAAAACATGCTTATAGTAATGTAGTCATATTTAAGTTATTAATATAAGAAAAGTGTGATGAAAATAATTTTGTTTTTCATTTAGAACTCAAGGGAAGTTTCCCAGTGATAAAACTTAAGCCCTCCAATCACTACTGCCTAGCACAATGCCTGACGCCTACTAGGAATCAACTATTTGTTGACTTCAAATGAAATCAGTTTTGCAGCCATTGGAAAATCATTTCACAATTTTTTCATTGAACCGTCCTGTGATAAAAGGTCAGTGAGCTAATAGACCTAGGTTCTGGTATGGTCTCTGCACTAATAAGCTATGTGACTTGGGAAAAATCATTAAATTCTCTGGCCTTGATTACCAGTTAATTCTCTGCATGGGCCCTCTAGGACATGTGATCTCCTTTCTTTGTATTGTCAATGAATTTCTTTCCCTATCGACATTGGATGAGCATAGAAACTTAAATTATAAAGTTCAGAAATGTTAGCTAACCAACAAAAACAGTTCTGTTTAATAGCAATATTATTCAAGAGCCACAAATGTAATAAAAAATATTCTGGTAGATTTAAAAAAGTAAAAACAAAAAGGTAAAATTAATTTTAGTAATATATTTTATTTAACCTAGTATATAGAAAACATTATTTTTTCAACTTATAATTAATATAAAAATTATTAATGAGATGTTTTACATTCTTTTTTTATAGTCTTCAAAATCCATCGTGTATTTTACACTTACAGCATATCTCTCAATTCCGACTTGCTACATTTCAAGGGCTTAATTACCACGTGTGCCCAGTGGCTACTACATTGGTCAGGGCAGTTCTAGAAGAATTACTGACTTATTAAAAAAATACAAGTCTCTGCCGTTATTGTGTGAGGCCTAACATGATGGCCAAATAAATCTTAAAATGATTTTTAAGAACATTGGTGGAACAAGTTTCTCTTTCTCAGTTTGTAGAATGGGCAAGTTGGGTAAGAATCCAGTTCTGATGTTAATATTGTGGTTTTGTTGAAATGTGTTGCTCAGAGAAATCATTTAACATTGCTTTGTGTATGTGGTGTGTAGGTTACATATGTATGCCTTGTCTCATTCCAGAAAAGCATCGAGGTGGGAATTGTTTGTGGAGAGAAAGAAAAAAAGGGGGAGGATAAAAGGAAGATAAGAGGGAGAGAAGAGATGGAGGGAAGAAAAATGATAATGGAAGAAGGGTCAGATGTCAGAAATGTCAATCTCCATTAGGTTTATTGGTAATTATTTATGGTATCAAGTGAACCTCCAAACAGAAGCCTTAGCTGTTAGGCACAGTGCTCTTTTAAACAACAAAGTACATTTGAAAAATAGATCATGTCCCAAGAACCCCTTGCATTGTGGACTTATTTACATGTGGCACAAGCCTAACAGACCTTGGTCATAGCGCTGTAAACTATAAAGTTCACATCATTATGAGAATGACCAAGCACAAAATCTGTGAATTGCTCCTTGGATTTTCTTGTTCAATAATATTTTAAAATGTGCGCTGTCAATATAAATATATTTCAACTTGTAAATTATTATTTTTAAGGTTTACTTAAGTGGCTTAAGAGGTAGTCTTTGCTGAAGCCCACTTTATTAAAGCAAAGTGATGGCTAGTCTACTCTTAGGTGTATTTCTAGTTTTTGGTTTAATCTGGAAATAAACTTTCAGAGGGGAGAACAGAGAAGAGGTATACCTTCTGTGATTGTTAAAAGGGATTTTCAGAGTCGTTTTCTTGGCAGTTGAACTAAAATTCAGGCTTTGGTCATACATGTTGCATTTGTTGGACTGTGAACCACTTGAAGGCAGTGAATCTGTAGCCCCGCATCTACCATAGCTCCACCCTGGTGACTTCCATTATCATCTATATGCTGACAACTCTCAATTTGTAATTTCAGTCCAGGCGTCGATTTTGAGTTCCAGACCCATTTATAGTCAAGACCTCCACTTGGTTGATTCACAAACATTTCACACTCAATATGACCCAGATTAAATTTGTTATCTTTCCCATTGAACCTACTTCTCCTCCAGATTTCCTTATCTCAGTAAATGGCATGGCCATTCACCCAGTTACTCAAGTTTGAAACTTTGACTCATTATGCTCCTCTAACTCCCATAGCCCACCAATCACCAAGCCCTTCTCAGTTGCCTTGGATGGATATTTTGAATCTATTCACCTTTTTCCATCTCTGCTCTTTCCCCACTTAAGTTCATCATATTTCCACTGATTATTGGAATAGCCTATTTTTCCTGTACTCACTGAAGCATCTCTGCACTCAAAGCACTGTGGGGATTTTTAAATATGTAAATCAGCTCACTTTAGCTTCTGGCTTAATGTATTCAATGGTTCCCCAATGCACTTAGAATAAATTCTAAATTCTTTTACTTGGGCCTAAATGGTTTTCTCTTTTGCTTGTGCCACTCTTTCTTCCTCTGGCAAGATTCAACCTCTTTGGTCTTCTTGATCCTCGTATGCTCCAAGCTCTTTTCTATTTCAGACCCTTCCAATATGCTATTCACTGTCCCTGGAATACTCACCCTGCCCCAATACACACACCTAATTACAATTTATTTATCGAGTTTCACTCTAATGTCACCTCCTCCCATGAGCCTTTCCTGAACAGAGTAGGTTAAGTCCCCCCTTTACGTGTTCTTGTAGCTCTCTGTATTCTTTTGTGATCCTTATCTCATTTGTAATATTGACTCAATGTCTATCTTTCCACGTGGACCTGGATCATGTCTCTCATATATTGCTGTATCCCCAGTAACTAACACAGGGGCTGAAATATAGTTGGTATTCAGCAATAAATATTAGTTGAAATAGTGAAGGAATGGATACGTATTCCCTTATCTTTAATTTGCAGCTGGGTTATAGCTATTCACATGTCTTTGGGCCTACCAATTTTAAAAGACTTTATTATACTCCTGAATATTTGTGCATGTTAGTAATAACTCAAAAGAATATTTTAGAATTGCCCAATCTCTTTCTTACATGAACATCAAATATCTAACAAAAAACGTTATTTAAAAAAAGTAAAACAAAAAAGGAGAGTGTATGTTTTTACATATGGCATGAAATAAGCATCTACAGTTGACAAAGGAATTTAAAAAATGGTAGAATTAATAAATCAAACCTGTTGTCATTTAGTCAATTCTGACTTCTGGTGACCCTATAAGACAGAGTAGAACTGCCCCATAGGGTTTCCAAGGAGCAGCTGGTGGATTCAAACTGCCAATCTTTTGGTTAACATCCTGAACTCTTAACCAATGTGTCCCTCCCCCACCTCAAAAAAAAAACAAACAAAAAAGAAACACAGCATTTCTCAAGCTGAAAGAAGTGAAGAAAAAATTCAAGCCTCAAGTTACAATATTGAAGGATTCTACAAAGAAAATATTAAATGATGCAGGAAACATCAAAATCAGATAGAAGGAATATGGAGTCACTGTACCAAAAAGAATTGGTCTATGTACAACCATTTCAGGAGGTAGCATATAATCAAGAACCTGTGGTACTGAAGGAAGAAGTCCAAGCTGCACTGAAAGCGTTGGCAAAAAACAAGTCTCCAGGAATTGACAGAATACCTGGAATTGACAGGAATTCAACAAACAGATGCAGCACTGGAAGTGCTCACTCGTCTGTGCCAAGAAATTTGGAAGACAGCTACCTGGCCAACAGACTGGAAGAGATCCATATTTGTACCCATTCCAAAGAAAGGTGATCCAACAGAATGAGGAAATTATCAAACGCTATCATTAGTGTCACACACAAATAAAGTTTTGCTGAAGGTCTTTCAAAAGTGGTTGCAGCAGTACATCAAGGAACTGCCAGAAATTCAAGGATTCAGAGCAGGACATGGAATAAGGGGTATCATTGCTGATGTCAGATCTTGACTGAAAGCCAAGAATACCAGAAAGATGTTTACCTGTGTTTTATTGACTATTCAAAGGCATTTGACTGTGTGGATCATAAAAAATTACGGATACCATTGTGAAGAATGGGAATTCCAGAACACTTAACTGTGCTCATGAGGAACTGTACGTAGCTCACGTGGCAGTTGTTTGAACAGAACAAGGGGATACTGCGTGGTTTAAAATCAAGAAAGGTGTGTGTCAGGGTTGTATCCTTTCAATGTACTTGTTAAATCTGTATGCAGAGCAAATAATCTGAGAAGGTGGACTATATGAAGAAGAACGGGGCATCCGGATTGGAGGAAGACTCATTAATGACCTGCAATATGCAGATGACACAACCTTGCTTGCTGAAAATGAAGAGGACTTGAAGCAGTTACTGATGAAGATCAGAGACTACAGCCTTCAGATGGATTACACCTGAATGTAAAGAAAACAAAAATCCTCACAACTGGACCAATAAGCAACATCATGATAAATGGAGAAAAGATTGAAGTTGTCAAGGATTTCATTTTACTTGGATCTACAGTCAATGCCCATGGAAGCAACAGTCAAGAAGTCAAAAGACGCATTGCATTGGGCAGATCTGCTGCAAAAGACCTCTTAAAGGTGTTAAAAAGCAAAGATGCCACCTTGAAGAGTAAGATGCGCCTGACCTAAGCCATGGTGTTTTCAGTCACCTCATATGCATGTGAAAGCTGGACAATGAATAAGGAAGACCAAAGAAGAATTGATGCCTTTGAATTGTGGTGTTGGTGAAGAATATTGAATATACCATGGACTACCAGAAGAATGAACAAATATGTCTTGGAAGAAGTACAGCCAGTATGTTCCTTAGAAGCAAGGATTGCAAGACTTCATCTCACATATTTTGGCCATGTTATCAGGAGGAACCAGTCCCTAGAGAAGGACATCATGCTTGGTAAAGTAGACGGTCAGCGAAAAAGTGGAAGACCCTCAAAGAGATGGATTGACACAGTGGCTGTAACAATGGGCTTAAGCATAACAACAATTGCGAGGATGGCACAGTGTTTCATTCCGTTGTACATAGGATCACTATGAGTTGGAACTGACTTGACAGCACCTAACAACATAACAACAGTAAATCAACGAGTTATTTCAGAGCTGGAAGGCATCTTAAAAAATCATCCAGTTCACTTTATTGTAACCTCAATTATACAATAGAATGACCTAGATCAATTAAATTAGAATCCCTGGAGATGGTATGTTCTAAAAACTCCTAAAGTGATTCAAATGTGCATCCATGAATAAGAATTGCTGATCTGGTTCAACTTTCCCTTTCTATAAGTGAGGAAGTTGAAATTCAGAGTCCTTAAGTGACTTGTTCAGGGTCACACAGCTAGTTTCTATATTAGTGATCCATTTAGAAGAACATAACATATTAATAGCTGGAAAAATAGAAATTGGTAAGGAGGAATGCTTAATTTCTGCATGCCTACTTTCTAATTGGCAATTGAACCTGAATATCTTATCAGACCAGCTTATAGGTATTATCCAGCAGTTTTAGATCAGTGTTTCTTCAACTAATCTAATTATAAGGATCACCTGGGATGCTTATTAGGCATTCCAGTTCCTGGGCTGTACTCTGGATATTCTGAAGCAGTAGGTCTGGGGTGGGGCCCTATAATCAGAATGTTTAGTATATGTGCTGCCAAAGCAAGCACATATAATCAGAATGTTTAATAAGCACTCAAGTGATTCTTATCCTCAGGCATGTTTGGGAATCGTTGGCTTAGATGATGTTATAATTTCCATTTCCAGAGACACCAGTAAAAAGGTCATAAGGAGCCAACCTTAGTGCTGATTTGGATTTACTTCAAGGAAGAAGTCTGATGCCGAAGTAAGCTAAGGTATGCTGATAAGGAAAGGCGATTAGGAGTCTTGAAAGCTAAAGACCAAAAGAGGGCCCAAGCTGGAAATGAGTTAGCAAAAAGCAGGTGTGTTGTTGATGGTGTCTCCAAGTAGCAGTAAACAGAGAAGCAGGTGAGCTCATAAAGGGTGGAGCCCAGACATAAAGATAAGATCAGAGGTGCACATTTCTCCAAAGTACTCTTTCTATGCCTATAGCAGCAGGAGGCTTCTGTGGAGTCATTTAGTAAGGACTCACTGAGGAACTTCTCTGCGCACAACTTACGTATGGTACAAAATTATAATCCATTTGAGAAAACATGGAACTAAAGCATATACTAAAGAGAATTATGCTCAGTGATATGGGATAGACTGTTAGGGTTGTGAATATCTTAAATAGGAAGGACTTGATGAGGCTTCAATAGTCAGAGAACACTTGATGGAAGGACTTCAGCCTGAACTGGGCCTAGAAGAGTTGCCAGGATTTTGACAGAGAGACACAGAGAAGAAAAGGCATTTCTAAGCAAGGAAGCCACAGGATGAGGGTACAGAGAGGCTGGGTTCTATTCAGCAAATGGGTAAGATAGTAAAGAGTTCGTTAGAGGGAGGAGAGACAGCACAATAAGGGGTTGACAGAGATAGCATTTGAAGGACCTTGGATGTCAATTAGTGAAATTTAAATTTGATGCTTAGTGTTTTTGGAGTGGGGCATTAATATGTTGAAATTAATAACTACAGAAGATTGGTCTGGTAGCAGGATACTGAATGAACTGGAGTGTAGCACAGGAAAGGCAGTGCAGCATTCTGGGCTTGTGTGCTAGTGAGGACCAGGGATAAGGTGGAGTCAGTAGAAACCAAAAAGGAGAAGCTGAGTGGAAAGCATCCATATTACTTGATGCTGGACTTGACAAGGAAATTGAGGGAGAGGGAGGAAGTGAAGACAAAGGTCTTACACATTTTCAGTTCACATTCCTGAATGTGTTTTTAGGATAATGCCATTTTTGCATGTTTACCCACTCCAGGTGGGATTTACCAAAACTTTGTTGCTCTACATAGAAATACCGTGGCTCAAGGGTTATGGGCATAAGATGGGAATTCCTGAGATCATCTCTTGACTCTGTAGAGCTGAGGTATGGTTTCACTATTATTCTCCGAAAGTCCTCTGTGATCTCTGCCTACAGGTACTGCCTTTGTGGGTGAGAAGCCAAGGGACAGGCATGAAGACAAATATCACCTGTGTTAGGGAGGTGGTAACACATAGGCAAGACTATGGAGTCAGCTGCACAAGGGCAGGTTGAGTCACCTTGGGCAAGTTGGTAACGTCTCTGAGCCTCAATTTCCTAATCTGTAAAATAGAGATAATAATACATACCATACCATATTATTTGAGGATTCAATATATATTTGTAAAGAGCTCAGTTTACTGCAGTAGTTCTCAATTGGAGGCAATTTTGCTTCCCAGTCATGTATCATAACTAGGGAGGTGCTGCTGGCATCTGGTGGGTAGAGGCCAGTGATGCTGCTAAACATCCTATAATTCACGATACAGCCCCCAACAACAACAAAAAAAAATCTGTCTTGAAATATCAGTACTGCCAAGGTTGAGAAACCCTGGTGTGATGTATCATTTGAATGTTGTATGCTGTTAATTCAGTTCTGACTCATAGCAACAGTATAGGACAGAGTAGAACTGCCCCATAGGGTTTCCAAGGCTGAAATCTTTACAGAAGCAGATTGCCACATTCTTCTCCCGTGGAGCCTCTGGTAGTTTGATCCCTTGACTTTTTGGTTAGCAGAGAAGCACTTAACCACTGCACTCCTTATTGTTGGAATAACAACAACAAAACAAACCTGTTGCTGTTGAGTCAGTCGTTTGAATAGGCACTCAAAACAGCTACGATTTTTAGAACATGTTGTATATACGTAAGTCTATGCTAAGTGTGTACCATTTGTTTTCTACTTTAATCTTCTCAAAATTCTCATGGAAAGTAGTTACTCTTATTAGGCCCACTTTGCAGCTGAAGAAGTTGAGTGAGGGTCTAAAAAGTTAAGAAACTCTCCCAAGGACAAGCAGCTAGTATGTGGATTCAGTCATTCTGACTCTAGAGTGCTGGTTTTTAACTACTGTGTTAAACTGTTGATCCAATAAATGGTATATATTATTGTTATTACTTTTGTGTAAAGGGAATATAAATTTCTGAACCTATTCATTAATTCAACAAACTGAGTGCCTATGTGCCTGGTTCTGTTCTAGGTACACAAGACAATGAACCACAATGAACAAGACTGTTAAGAGTCTTTGCCTCTTTTCTGAATATGGATCAGCCAAACTAAAGACCTGTGATAGAGAATTGTTACAGCTATCATTTCAATTCAAGATTCCTGAATGGTAGCTACCGTGGTGATAGTGGTACTAGGTGGAACAAGATGTTAATCTTTATTCTCCCTGAGACTCTTGCTCAGATGCTACTGTGCAAATAGTAAAAACTGTCCACCGGGGCTAACTTCTAAGCTGGGTTGCGATTTCTCAGTGGCATATGGAATTGAAAGTGTTGGGAGCTTTTATACCCGCAAGCTGGCCAGTATTTTGGGAAGACTGGGTCAGTTGTGTGGAATGGGGAAGTCTTTGCTTTTTCAGCCTTTTTATTTGGCATTAACCAATAAAGCTTAAAGATTTTCCTATTTTCAGGATCTCTGAATTTATCCTGCCTTGATTATCTGTTAGGACATGTTGGGGATCTTTAACTTGATTTTTATATTCATAATAATACCTAGAATTAGGTATTCACTTAAATTTATTATATATGTATTTTTTTTGTAAAGGATTTTCACATAAGTAATTAAAAGATTGATCTCAAAGCACTACATACACATGGGTGTTAGAGACTTTTGAGAAAAGAATAACAAAACTCTTAAAACGCTTAAACCTAGATGAAGAGACAAAATGTAAACAGATGAAGCTACTTGAGAACAACTGCAAAGCAATTCACTACTATATACAAAATAAAATAAAGACGACTAACCTCTTACATGCAAAAGTGATACAGAAAGAGAAATGACTTTCACACATAGGATCTAGATATGTGGAGAGTGCCCCATGGTGAGGATATAGGACCCACCAAGTCCTGGGTAATAACAGGCTGAAGTATTGCCACACTGACAGGAACAAGATTCTGGTTTACAATGCTTGCTAGATGTGTGACCTTGGGCAAGTGACTTCCACCCTCTGCATCTCAGTTTTCTCACTTGTAAAATGGGGATAATCATAGTACCTGCCTTATAGGGTTGTTAGGAGGATTAAATGAGTATATACGCTTCAAATTATGCCTGGCACAGAGTAAGTGCCATGTAGGTATTTGTTAAGTAAAAAAAGAGGAATGGAAGGGTGTGGAAAATGCTTAGGGAAGTGTCATAAATTCTAGACTGCAAAAATGTGGGTTTAGTATTATGGGGAAAAGAGAGACAACTTCAGAAGAGGTAGCAGTATAAAAAATGTACTATTTGTTACCCTCAAAACAGTCTAATGAGATAGAAAGAATAACATTTCTCTTTAACAGATGAGAAAGTGGGTGCAGAGAGGCTACATGACTTGCTCAGGGTGACATGGCTCTTGAGTGCTGGAGCTGAAATTCAAACCCAGGCAGTCTGACTCCAAAGCCTGAGCTACAGAAGCGTAGAATGACTAGCAGTCATTAGCATTATTGCTGTAGTGGTTGTTATTACATTATCACATGAAATTGAGTGGATCAGGGAGACAGTAAAGATTGGAGACTACCTAAGATTGTTACAGAAATCTAGGCATAAATAATAAAAACCTTCATTAACGTAGTGTTTAAAGTAGAGATGAAAGCTAATAAATGGAGCCAAAGGAGCAAATCCAACAGGCTTTGCATGATAAAAATCCAGAGGACAACTGGATGTTGGGGCTGAAGTAGAGTCAAATAAAAGATAATAGGATGTGCGCCCAGATGCTCAGATGTTGGGCAATGCCATTGAAAATAATTCAGGACTTCCCATTTTATTATGGGAATTTGATAAGCTCAGCTTTTGAAATGTTAGTTTTGTATGCCAAAGGGAAATCTAAGTGAAGATGACCTGTAGACCACCAAAATACGGTCAGTAAGAAGCCCAAGATAGAAGCAGAGATTTGCTTTTGTATCACATTGCTATTGTGTGTCAACGGAATAAAGTTGGTAGGTTTGGAGTATTACTACCTTTATTAGATTTGTGATCTATTTCTGGGGTCTGGTTGACTGGTTAAACTTGTGTTATCACTTAGAGTACTTTCACATTTTCTGATTCTATTTGGATGTATTTCCTGATTTTTAAATGTCCCTAGTCTTATACACAGTGCTAAAATGTTACAAAGGTTGATAATCTTGTTGCTAATTAGCCAAGTGATTTCTTTCCAAAGTATTCGTCTATTTTATCAGCAATAATGCTTTATTTGTTTATTAATAATTCATCTAAATGTTTCTGAGATTGAGTATAATGTATATTATCATCTAATTGTTTTAGAGTTCAAATTGCTAGTGATCAAATGTGGAACATGAAAACCCAGCCCTTCCCTTTTCCCATGATCGACACTTTCCTTAGTTCAGAGTGCAGTGTTTTACAATTCTTTTTAAAGGTTGTACATTCCTAGCAGTTAACTAGTGAATAAGTCATATGTATGTAAGAGCCCATCATAGCTTTCAACGTCATTGCAAATTTGTAAAAGTAAAAATCCTAGATTCTTGGGGTGAAAGAGTTAGGTAAGGGTTTCTCAACCTTGGCACTATTGACATTTTGGACTGGATAATTCTTCATTTAGCAGCATCCCTGGCCTCTGCCCACTAGTGATGCCAGTAGCACCCTCTTCTGCCAAGTTGTGACAATCAGAAATGGCTGCAGACATTGCCACATGTCCCTAAGGTGGCAAAATCATCCCCAGTAAAAACCACTTGATTAGGGTCTTCCACTTAGTTATTCTTCTTGCTAATTTTGAATGTCTTTTAAATATTTAATACTATATGAAATTGAGTATACTATACACACGTTCTACTACTGAGGAATTTGGAAATTGTTTATTAGGAAAATAATCTGTCTGCTTAGATTTGTATGCTTTTGCAACATGAATCACATTACCCAATAAGCAGTATAATATACAGGAAAAAGTACATCAGAGACTTGTTTTCTTGCCTTCTCTCTGACAGTATCTTACTGAACAGTCCTACACAAACATTTAAAATCTATTCAACATTCACTCAATTGAGACTTGCCAAGTAACTACTATGTGCCAGGTACTATTGATGCTCACTGAGGGTACAACAATGAATAAAACATTTTCTACCCTCCTGGAACTCTCAGTCTAGTTGAGGAGTCAGACAAGGAGCCAGACAAGGAAATGGTTACACCATAATGTGATAACTGCTGTAACTGAGGAATGAAAAAGGCCATATGGGAGCTCAGAAGAAGTAATTAACACTACCTGAGGACATCAGGGAACTGTGCTCCAGTGGTTTTTCAGTGGCTTTTTTTTTTTTTTTAAAGCAGATCACCAGGCCTGTCTTCCAAGGAACCCTTGGGTAAACTTGAACCATCAACCTTTTGGTTGGCAGTGAACCCATTAACCATTTGCACCGCTCAGGGACTCTGTTTACATACTAGAAGATATATAAAAGGACAAAGGCTGGGTGACGCCACCATGAAGGTCTATTCACTAGGACAGGAAATTACTCTTATCTAGGAAGAGCTAACCTTCGTGTTTTTGTTTTCGTAAAATATGACTTTCAACCTGTAAGTGTAGACTACATGAATAAATTTAAAGGCTCTTTACACAGATTTTTTTTTATTGAGGGCTTCTCTCACCATCTCCTTCTTTGTCTCATTTATTTATTTATTATCTTTTCCCTCTAGAATGTAAGCCCCCGTGGCAGATAGTTGTACCTAAGTTTTGTTCATTGCCTATTACCTATTAGAGTGCTTGGCATACAGTAGACTTCAATAAATGTTTGTTGAATAAATGAGCAAAATTTTTTGTAATCAATATGTTAGATTACCTAGAATTCAGTTAAGTCTACCATATCATTGCTCAATAATGGATTTTTATATTTACAGCCAGAATGCTCCTTAGAAGCAAGGATGGCAAGACTTCGTCTCATGTACTTTGGACATATTATCAGGAGGGACCAGACCCTGGAAAAGGACAGCATACTTGGTAAAGTAGGAGGTCAGCAAAAGAGGGAAAGACCCTGAATGAGACGGATTGACACAGTTGCTGCAATGACGGGCTCAAGCATAGCGACAATTGTGAGAATGGCACAGGACCGGGCAGTATTTCGTTCTGTTGTACATAGGGTCGCTATGAGTCGGAACTGACTTGATGGCACCTAACAACAACAACATATTTACAAAAGTAGTTAAATATTCTTGGAAATCCTTATCACCTTCAGTTTGCTCCATATTTTCTAAAGGAAGTGAGATTATTTCATTTTTCTGCCCAGAATCACATCTAAATTCAAAATTCAATTTTATAATGACTGCTGATGTAGTAAAAATTTTTACTGAAGAGAAGAAATCTGTTTCTGAAACCTCAAGACAAATAAATTACTTTGAAGTACTTGTTTTCAGTGTCTAAATATCCAGTAACAAGATTTGCTTTCAAAAGCTCAAAATGTATTGAGTTCCTTTGTTTGGGAACATGTCCAGGGTTAATGTGCATTTATTTCACCTCTGTGGAAATACCTCTGGGTTTTTTTTTTTTCTTTTTGCTATATTGCAATGGAATGCTGATGATTCTATTCTATGCTGATGATTCAAGGGACAGAAATGTATTCTAGCTACAAAGGAGGGATCAATTAAAACTAGGTAACCATCTTCAGAGTCTGTGTCTTTTTTTTTTAATAAAATTTTATTGAGCATTAGGTGAAAGTTTACAGAGCAGATGAATTTCCCATTTGATAGTTTGTGCAAAAAGTGTTCCATGAAATTGTTTTCATGTCCTGCAATATGTCAGCACTCTCCCCATTTCTGTCCTAGTTTCCCTGTTTCCTTTCGTCTTTATTTGCTACTGCTTCCTGCCTTCTCATCTTTGCTTTTGGGCAAATGTTGCACTTTTGATCTTGTATGATTGATTTCTAAAAGGAGCACGTTCCTCTCTGGCGTTATTGTTTATTTTATGGGCCTGTCTGTGGTTTGGCTGAAAGATGGTCTCTGGGAATGGCTTCAGTTCCAGTTCAGAAGAGTATTAGGGCCATAGTCTTGAGGCTTCCTACAGTCTCTGTCAGACCATTAAGTCTGGTCTTTTTTGTGAATTTCATTTTTTGTTCTGCAATTTTTTCCCGCTTTGTCGAGGACCCTTTGTTATGATCCCGGTCAGAGCAATCAGTAGTGGTAGCCAGCACTATGTACTTCTTCTGGTCTGGGGGTCGTGTAGACTGTGGTTCATGTGGTCCTTTGGACTAATTGCTCCCTTGAGTCTTTGGTTTTCTTCACTCTCTTTGCTCTGGGCAGGAAGAGACCGATACATGTATCTTAGATGGCCACTCGCAAACTTTTAAGACCCCAGATGATACTCACCAAAGTAGGATGCAGAACTTTGTCTTTATGAACTATGTTGTGCCAATTGATATAGATGTCCCCTGAGAGTATGGCCGTTTGCCTTTGAACCTAGGAACTTCATCCCATGAGGTATTTGTTTGTTTAAGAAGTTGCCCTGACTGTGGCCCTTGTGTGCTCTATTATTTATTTATATTAATATATAAGCTGCACCTACAGTTATGTATGTAGAAATAGCCACCACCAAAACTATATCTGCAGGTAGGTGTGTTCCCTTACACCCCCTCACACTTCTTGGCATACCTATCTATGTATGTATCTGTTCTTAAATTATTGTTTGTTAATACTGTAGTTGCAGGATTGTCTATGCTATAGTAATTACTGTTGTTGCCCTTTGTTCTTGGGTTCCTTTCAGTGTCCTCCCTTGCCTTGGTCATGTTTTGCTGACCTCCCCCATATTGTATATTGCCTTTCCCTTCACCAACATTAACACGTGTCTTCTACCTGTTTGGTAATTTTCCCTCCTATTCCCTCCCATCCCTTGTAACCATTAAAGAGTATCTTTTTATTTGTTTTTTTCTGTATGTAAACCTTTTCTTGTTTTTTATAATAGTGGCCTCATACAATATTTGTCCTTTTGTGGTTCACTTATTTCACTCAATATAATATTTTCCAGATTCATCCATGTTGTGAGATGTTTCATGGATTCATCGTTATTCTTTACTGTTGCATAGTATTCATTGTGTGTATGTACTACGGTTTGTTAATCCGTCTCTTGATGAGCACTTTGGTTGTTTCCATCTTTTTGCTATTGTGAATAATGCTACAATGAACATGGGTGTGCATATGTCTATTCATGTCACAGCTCTTATTTCTTTAGGATATATACCAAGGAGTGGCATTGATGGGTCATATGGTATTTCTATTTCTGGCTTTTTAAGGAAGTGCCTTACCATCCCCATAGTGGTGGTACCATTTTACATTCCTACCACCAGTGTATAAGAGTTCCAATCTCCGCACAACCTCTCCAACATTTGCCATTTTCTGATTTTTTGATTAGCACCAGTAATGTTAGGGTGAGATGGTATCTCATTGTAGTTTTGATTTACATCTCTTTAATGGCTAATTATTGTGAGCATTTATTCGTGTGTTTATTAGCTGTCTGAATGTCTTATTTGGTGAAGTGTCTATTCATATCCTTTGCCCATTTTTTAATTGGATCAGAGTCTGTATCTTGATTCAAATTGAGAGAATATATTTGATTGGTATAGTGGGGGAGAGGTATTGGCCCTAGTTCAATCAGCTATGGACAGGGAAGGGGTGTTATATGGTCCCCTAGATTCATCTTTCCTACAGGGCTGTGGTGGTAGCAGGTATGGGTGGGGGGTGGGTAGAGGGCAAGTAGGAGGAATTAGCTATACAGAGACCCTAAAGTGCCTACTACAGCTTGAATAGAGAGGGACCATGTTTTTTATTTTTGAGCATTAAAAGCATTTTAAAAAATCATTAACACAATTATCAGTTGTTTTTCTATATACCAGCAATGAACAATCATAAAGGAAATTAAGAAAACAATTCCATTTACAGTAGCATCTAAAGAATACAATACCTAGGAATAAATTTAATCAAGGAGGTGAAAAATTTGTACATTGAAAACTACAAAACATTGCTGAAAGAAATTAAAGAAGACCCAAATAAATGAAAAGATATCCTGTGTTCATGGATTAGAAGGCTTAATATTGTTAGAATGTCAATACTGTTCAAAGGGATATACAGATTCGATACAATCCCTATAAAAATTTCAACAACCTTTCTTGCAGACATGGAAAAGCAATCATCCAATTCATATGGAGTTGCAAGAGACCCCGAGTAGCCAACACAATCCTGAATAAAGAAGAACAAAGTCGTAGGACTCACATTCCCAATATCAAAATATACTGTAAAGCTGCAGTAATCAAAAGAGTATGATACTGGTATAAGAATAAACATACAGACTAATGGAATAGAATTGAGAGACAAGAAATAAACCTTTACATGTTTGGTTAAATGATTTTCAACAAGAGTGCTATGTCCATTCAGTGGGGAAAGAAGAGTCTTTTAATAAATGGTGCTGGGAAAACTAGATTTTCACATGGAAAAGAATGAAGCAGGATCCATACCTCACATCATATACAAAAACTAGTTCAGAATGGCCAAGGACCTAAATGTGAGAACTAAAACAATAAAACTCTAAGAAGACAACATAGAGGTAAATCTTTGGGACCTAGTATTTGACAATGGATTCTTAGATATGACACTAAAAGCACAAACAACAAAAGAAAAAGATAAATTGGATTTCATTAAAATTAAAAGCATTTGTGCGTCGAAGGACATTATCAAGAAAGTGAAGAGCCAACCTACAGAATGGGATAAAATATTTGGTAACCATGTATTTGATATGGGTTTAATATCCAGAATATATAAAGTACCCCTACAATTCAACAACAAAAAGAAAACCCAATTAAAAAATGAGCAAAGGATTGAATAGAGATGTCTCCAAAGAATGACCAATAAGCACACTAAAAGATACTTAATGTCATTAGTCATTAGGGAAATGCAAATAAAAACCACAATGAGATACCACTTCACACCCACTAGGATGGCTATGATCAGAAAAATGAAAAATAACAAGAATTGGTGAGGATGTGGAGAAATTGGAATCCTCATCCATTCCTCCCCCACATGTCTGTCAGTTTGTCATACTGTGGGGGCTTGTGTGTTGCTGTGATGCTGGAAGCTATGTGTCTTAGGCTGGGTTCTCTAGAGAAGCAAAACCAGTAAAGCGTCTAAATATATATAGAGAGAGATTTATATCAAGGAAACAGCTCACGTGATTGTAGAGGCTAGAAGGTCCTAAGTCCACTGATCAGGGTAGAGGCCTCTCCCTATTCATGGAGCTGCAAAAGCTGGGAGCCCAAGATTGGCAGGTCGGAGAGCAGGGCTTCCGCTCACAGGCTGTGAAGGTTGATGAATTCCAAGATTGGCAGGCAAGACTGCAAGGTTTCTCCTGATTCATGTAGCTGCAGGGACTGGCGAACCCAAGATCGGCAGGTCAGAGAGCAGGACTCCGTTCACAGGCTGTGAAGATCGACGAATCCCAAGTTCGGCAGATCAGCTGATAGCTCAACTCCCAAGAGGTGAGACGACAGGAGGCAGCTGCAGGATCCAGAGAGCGCAAACAGCCAGAATGTCTGCTTATATTCAGATGCAGGCCACACTTCCAAGGAAACTGCCTTTCATCTGATTGGCTACTCAAAGTATATTCAGTCATGGGAGTGATCACATATAAACACTGAGAATCATGGCCCATCCAAGCTGACACACAATCTTAACCATCACACTATGACCCTGGCATTCAAACACCTACAGGGTCACCCATGGCAGACAGGTTTCAGCTGAGCTTCCAGACTGACTAGGAAGAAGGACCTGGCGATCTACTTCTGAAAAGAATTAGCCAGTGAAAACCTTACAAATAGCAGCAGAACATTGTTTGATAGATAGTGCCGGAAGATTAGCCCCTCAGGTTGGAAGGCACTCAAAATATGACTAGGGAAGAGCTGCCTCCTCAAAGTAGAGTCGGCCTTAATGACATGGATGGAGTCAAGCTTTCAGTACCTTCATTTGCTGATGTGGCAGGGCTCAAAATGAGAAGAGACAGCTGCAAACATCCATTCATAATTGGAATGTGGAATGTATAAAGTATGAATCTAGGAAAATTGGAAATTGTCAAAAATGAAATGGAACTCATAAACATCGATACTCTAGGCATTAGTGAGCTGAAATGGACTGGTATTGGCAATATGAATCTGACAATCATATGTTCTACTATGCTGGAATGACAACTTGAAGAGGAATGGCATTGCATTCATTGTCAAAAAGAACATTTCAAGATCTATCCTGAGGTACAATGCTGTCAATGATAGGGTAATATCTATATGCCTACAAGGAAGACCAGTTACTACGACTATTACTTAAATTTATGCACCAACCACTAAGGCCAAAACTGAAGATATTGAAGATTTTTACCAACTTCTGCAGTCAGAAATTGATCGAACATGCAAGCAGGATGCACTGATAATGACTGGTGTTTGGAATGAGAAAGCTGGAAACAAGGATTGGTAGTTGGAAAATATGACCTTGGTGATAGAAACAATGCTGGAGATCACATGATAGAATTTTGCTAGACCAATGACTTCTTCATTGCAAATACCTTTCTTCACTAACATAAATGGCAATTATACGCGTAGACCTCACCAGATGGAATACACAGGAATCAAATTGACTACTTCTGTGGAAAGAGACAATGGAAAAGCTCAATATAATCAGTCAGAGCAAGGCCAGGGGTTGACTGCGGAACAGACGATCAGTTGCTCGTATGCAAGTTCAAGTTGAAACTGAAGAAAATTTGAACAAGTCCATGAGCTAAAGTAGGACCTTGAGTATATCTCACCCGAATTTAGAGATCATCTCAAGAACAGATTTGATGCATTGAACACTAATAACCAAAGACCAGATGAGTTGTGGAATGACATCAAGGACATCATACATGAAGAAAGTAAGAGATTATTAAAAAGACAGGAAAGAAAGAAAAGACCAAAATAGGTGTCAGAAGAGACTCTGAAACTTGCTCTTGAACATTGAGTAGCTAAAGCGAAAGGAAGAAGTGATGAAGTAAAACAACTGAACGGAAGATTTCAAAGGGCAGCTCGAGAAGACAAAGTAAATATTATAATGACATGTGCAAAGACCTGGAGATAGAAAACAAAAAGGGAAAAACACGCTCAGCATTTCTCAAGCTGAAAGAACTGAAGAAAAAGTTCAAGCCTCGAGTTGCAGTGCTGAAGGATTCTACCGGGAAAATATTAAATGATGGAAGGAATACACAGAGTCACTATACCAAAAAGAATTGGTCGACGTTCAACCATTTCAGGAGGTAGCATATGATCAGGAACTGATGGTACTGAAGGAAGAAGTCCAAGCTACACTGAAGGCATTGGCGAAAAGGCTCTGGGAATTGATGGAATACCAATTGAGATGTTTCAACAAATGGATGCAGTGCTGGAAGTGCTCACTTGTCTGTGCCAAGAAATTTGGAAGACAGCTAGCTACCTGGTCAACCAACTGAAAGAGATCCATATTTATGCCTTTTCCCAAGGAAGGTGATCCAACCAAATGTGGAAATTATCAAACAATATCATGAATATCACACGCAGGTAAAATTTTGCTGAAGATCATTCAAAAAGTGGTTGCAGCAGTACATCCACAGAGAACTACTAGAAATTGAGGTGGGATTCAGAAGAGGACGTGGAACCGGGGATATCATTGCTGATGTCAGATGGATCCTGGCTGAAAGCAGAGAATACCAGAAAGATCTTTACCTGTGTTTTATTGATTCTGCAAGGACATTCTACTGTGTGGATTATAACAAATTATGGATAATATTGCAAACAATGGGAATTCCAGAACACTTAATTGTGCTTATGAGGAACATGTACATAAATCAAGAGGCAGTGGTTCGAACAGAACAACAGGACGCTGCATAGTTTAAAGTCAGGAAAGGTGTGTGTCAGGGTTACATCCTTTCGCCATACCTATTCAATCTGTATGCTGAGCAAATAATCTGAGAAGCTGGACTATATGAAGAAGAATGGGGCATCAGGATTGGAGGAAGATTCATTAACAACCTGAGATACGCAGATGACATAACCATGCTTGCTGAAAGTGAAGAGGACTTGAAACACTTACTGATGAAGATCAAAGACTATAGCTTTCGGTATGGATTACACCTGAACAGAAAGAAAACAGAAATCTTCACAACTGGACCAGTAAGCAATATCATGATAAACAGAGAAAAGATTGAGGTTGTCAAGGATTTCATTTTACCTGGATCCACAATCAACACCCATGGAAGCAGCAGTCAAGAAATCAAAAGACGCATTGCATTGGGCAAATCTACTGCAAAAGCCAAAAGCAAAGATGTCACCTTGAAGTCTAAGGTGTGCCTGACCCAGCCACGGTATTTTCAGTTGCATCATAAGCATGTGAAAGCTTTAGGATGAATAAGGAAGACCAAAGAAGAATTGATGCCTTTGAATTGTGGTGTCGGCGAAGAGTATTGAGTATACTATGGACTGCCAAAAGAATGAACAAATCTATCTTGGAAGAAGTACAACCAGAATGCTCCTTAGAAGCAAGGATGGCAAGACTGCGTTTTACATACTTTGGACATGTTATCAGGAGGGATCAGTCCCTGGAGAAGGACATCATGCTTGGTAAAGTAGAGGGTCAGCAAAAAACAGGAAGACCCTCAATGAGGTGGATTGATACAGTGGCTGCAACAGTGGGCTGAAGCATAACAAGGATTGTGAGGATGGCGCAGGACAGGGCAGTGATCCATTCTGTTGTACATAGGGTCATTATGAGTCAGAATCGATCTGATGGCACCTAACAACAACAACATCCATTGCTGATGGGAATGTAGAATGGTGCAGCCACTGTGGAAAACAGTGTGGAAGTTCCTCAAAAGTTAAAATTACCATATGACCCAGCAACTCTCCTCCTAGGTATATACCCCAAAGACTTGAAAGCAGGGACTCAAACACGCACTTGTACATGAATGTTCACTGCAGCATTATTTACAATAACCAAAAGGTGGAAACTACCCAAATGCCCACAAACAGATGAATGGATAAACAAAAATGTGGTATATCCATACAATTGAATATTATTTAGCTATAAACAGATATGATATATGCTATGATATAGATGAACCTTGAAAACATGTTGAGTAAAATAAGTCAGGTACAAAAGTACAAATATTGTATGATCCCACTTACATGAATTATCTAGAAGAGGTAAATAAATGCATAGAGAGAAAAGTTTATTAGTGGTTGCCAGGGACTTGGGGGAGGGGGAAGTAAGGAGTTATTGCTTAAAGGGTACTGAGTTTCTGTTTAGGGTGATAAACATTTGAAAATGGACAGTGTTGATGATTGCACAACATGGTGAATGTAATTAATGTCATTGAATTGCACACTTAAAAGGTTAAAATGGCAATGTTTTGTCATGTATATTTTACAACAATAAAAAAAATTTAAAAAGTCAATCACAGTTGAAGTTTTTCTTTTCATTCTGAAGGCGGCAGTGTGATCAACAAATCTGTTCGCTGTTTCCCAGTATTTGTTTAGCCGATGTAGTGTAATTGTATTCATGAAAACTAAATTTCAGATTTTTTTTTTCATTTCTTTATTTTGGCTAAGCTCCCTGCTGAAGAAAAAGAAAGATGATATTTTGTTTTTCACTTGACATTTATGAAAAAGACCAGATTCAAATAAAAGTTCTTTTATTTTTTTTTCTCATGAAGATCAGCAAACTTGTCAAATGTTCTACACCATGAGAACCAGAGTCAGATAGCTCCCTGTTGTCCTAGAAGAAGGTATTTTGAAATGCTGTTTTATTTTCACCATTGTTTTTCTACTTCCATCCTTCCTCCCTATCCCTGCTCCTTTATGTTGTTTATCAGCTTGTGTTGCATGTTAGCATTTTGATTCCTTTTCAAGTTCCAGTTAAAAAAAGCAAAACAGTGGGAGGAACGTGGATAATTCTCTGGAATGATAATTGTGAGCTCTCTAGCTAACAAGGAAAGAGATTTAAATGGCCACACGTTTGTTTATGTAGCTCTCAGATTTCTGTTTGAGACCTAGTCAGTGTCACTGCTCATCCAGAAGGCATTTCTTGGATCAGTGTGGAAGACAGCTTTTAATCCAGCATGCTTTCTGTTTTAGTCATCTAGTGCTGCTACAACAGAAATACCACAAGTGGATGGCTTTAACAAAGAGAAATTTATTTCTTCGCAGTAAAGTAGGCTAAAAGTCCAAATTCAGGGTGTCACCTCCAGGGGAAGGCTTTCTCTCTCTGTTGGCCTTCTCATCAATGTTCCCTGGACTAGGAGCTTCTCCGCGCAGGGACCCCGGGTCCAAAGGACACACTCTGCTCCTGGAACTACTTTCTTGGTGATATGAGGTCCCCAACTCTCTCCTTGCTTCCCTTTCCTTTTATCTCTTGAGAGAGAAAAGGTGATGCAGGCCACACCCCAGAGAAACTCCCTTTACATTGGATCAGGGATGTGACCTGGGTAAAGGTGGTGTTACGATCCCACCCTAATCCTCTTTAACATAAAAT
>NW_004444078.1:3291296-3438078 GCF_000243295.1 Trichechus manatus latirostris
CCCTTTACATTGGATCAGGGATGTGACCTGGGTAAAGGTGGTGTTACGATCCCACCCTAATCCTCTTTAACATAAAATTACAATCACAAAATGGAGGCCAACCACACAATTCTGGGAATCATGGCCCAGCCAAATTGATACACACATTTTTTGGGGGACGTAATTCAAACCATGACACCTTCTAAATACCCGTGTAAGAATGAAAATGCGAGACAGGTGTAGTACTTCCTGTAGAACGTACGTACATTGTTCATTCATTCCACAAATGAATGTTAGCTTCCACTTTATGTTAGGCTAGGTGCTGGAATTGCTATAGGATTGCTAAGAGTCGGAATTGACTCAACGACACGCAACAACAACAACAGGTGCTGGGAATACAACAGTGAACAAGACAAACATGATCTCTGGCAGACAAGTCAATAGACAATTATCTTCTGAAGTGATTAATTCTATGGCATGGAAAGCGCAATGTGCTATGGGAGTAGTAAGAAAAGCATCAAACCAGATTGGGGGTAGGGGCGGTGAAGCCAGGGAGAGGTCACAAAAAGCTTAACGGGAGTCTTTAAGATGAGACTGGAAGGAGTAAAAATTTGCTAGGCAAAAGGTGAAAGAATGGGTATGAAAGGAGGGAAGACAAAGGAATTTATTTATAATCACTGTAAACAGACTTCGATGCAATTTCTCAGTTTCTGGAGATATTATACCTTATGAGCTACTTTTGTGTTGTACTACTAGCTAGCCCGAGCATCAAAATTGACTGAACAACAAGTACTTCTTCACCAAAATGGGTATGCTGAAGCATGGGCAAACCTTCCCTGGGAAAATCATATCCTCTACCATTCAGTCATGAAAGTTCCTTTCAGAGCTTCCATACACTTTCCAGGAATCCCCAAACATAGCATGACTGTGCCCACTCTTCCATCTAAGTTGATGGCAGTGTCACGAGAACTCTGGGAAACACATGAAAGACAGACCAGCCATTTATTTGAAGACGTAATGTCTGCTTATTATTTTTTAAAAAGAGTGGAAAATAAAATTCAATCACTATCCCACTCCCCCAGAATTAATTCTATTAACTTCTTGGTTTATTTATTTTTAGTTCTTATTTCCTATGTGCATTAGTTTTTGTTTATTTTTTCATTAAAAATTCACAAATGCCTATTTTTTTAAATGTGCAAAATACAGAATAATAGAAGAAAAAAAAAATCACTGAGATTTCCACCACCCAAAGACAACCGATTTTGACATTTTCCTTTTTTATCTTTATTCTAGGTATCGACAAGGCTTCCTTTCCTCTTTTGTTTTCTCTTTATTCTTTTTCCTTCTTTCCTTTCTTTGTTGAAATACTATTTACTTGTACTTCTGAATTTTGTATCTAAAGAGGAAAATTTTTTAAGAGGATTTCCTTAGAGGATTTGTCTTAGTTTCTTAGCACTGCTGTAACAGAAATACTACAAGTGGGTGGTTTTAAAGAACAGAAATTTATTTTCTCACAATTCAGGAGGCTAGAAGTCAGAATCCAGGGCACCAGCTCTAGAGCAAGGCTCTCTCTGTGTCGGCTCTGGGGGAAAATCTTCGTCTCAGCTTTTCTAGCATTCTTCTCAGTGGTCCTTGGAGATCTCCATATGGCATTCATCTTTCCCCTATTTAAACCTTACCTCACTGTGCCTAATTTGCTCTTTTTATATCTCGAAAGTAAGTAGGTTTAAGACACACCCTACACTGATATGGCCTCATTAACATAACAAAACGTTATTCCTAGATGGGATTACATCCTCAGGTATAGGAGTTAGGATTTTGTCACATATTTTGGGGGGACACAATTCGATCCATAACAGAATTATTCTAAAATTGGAAGATAAAATGTTAAAATACTAGTTCTATTTGGAGCCTCATCCAGATGCCTCCATTTTCTTGCAAGTTTACCAGAATGGCAAAGTTATTAAATTTTATAAAACAGTTGAAGTTTTTATACAATTCCAACCCCCCAAAATGAGTAGGCCAGTGCTGCTCTATCCCCAAGCTGCCAGCCCATTCATGAATTTTAGTTGCCCATGTATTAGGTGTGGGTGTAGGGTTTGGTGTCCTATATTCCAGAGAAACCCATTCCCCTTGTACTGTATGTCTGTAGCACCTCTTGGATCACAACTCTATGCAAAGTGAATATTGACCCCCGGAACAGTGCATAAAGCATTTTTTTCAAATAGAGAAATAACTCCTAATCTCTCCCACAAATATTCAGCTAATGAGTTTTGCCTTCCTGTTTTCTCACGTGGCTGGATTCTGAAAAGTAGAAACACAGTACTAGAGCAAAGAGTAGAAGATCCCTCCTGAATTGTGGCTGCCACCTTATTTTTGACAGGTGACTTACTAGTTCCTTGTATTTTCAAATCCTGTCTGATTGCCTCATCTCCTGTGTGTCTCTAGCTGTTGTTGTTAGGTGCCACTAAGTCAGTTCTAACTCATAGTGATTCTGTGTACAACAGAATGAAACATTGACCAGTCCTGCACCATCCTCACAATCGTTCCTATGTTTGAGCCTATCATTGCAGCCATTGTGTCAATCAATCTTATTGAGGGTCTTCCTCTTTTTTGCTGATCCTTTACTTTACCTGCTGCTCCTTGGAGACCCTATGGGCAGTTCTGTCCTATACAGTCGCTATGAGTCGGAGTCAACTCGATGGCAGTGGGTGCTACTTTACCATGCATGATGTTCTCCACGGACTGGTCCTTCCTGATAACATGTCCAAAGTACGTGAGATGGAGTTTTTCCATCCTCACTTCTAAGGGGCATTCTGGCTGTCCTTCTTCCAAGACAGATTTGTTCGTCTCCATTTTCTTGCAAGTTTATAAGTAAAAGAATGGAAAAGTTATAACGTTAAAACTCCAACCCCCTAAAATGTGTAAGCCAGTGCCACTCTAGAGACATAATTGTCTCTAGAGGGCAGCAGAAACCTGGGGGCCAAGGATGACTTCTGATGTGTACCCAGACGAGTCATTTGTTAGATGTTCTTGGTTCATGGGTTGATGACAAATATCCCCAGACTGGTAGTCACATCTCTTGAGTTCTAGGTCTGGATTTGCTTGCCTATTGGGTGATTCAGCCTCTCTGAACTTCAAGTTATGAGAATCAACTAAAATAAGGGATGTATAACATCATTCGATATATTGTTAAGAGTTAAAATGAATCTTGCCAGCCTGTAGGCTTTGCTTCCTCTATAATAAGCCTGACCCTCTCTAGAAAAGCTAAAGGTTGCTGTTCTAGGCCTATAAACTGGGACCTTCGATAGGGTGAAGAGCCTGGGGCAGAGACAGGATAAGCCACATTACCGAAAGTTCTCCTCACCCCAGGTGTGAAGTTTGGTGGTGATATATCAGGTGGCTCAAGGGCTCCTTTCACTACACCTTCTATGGGGCCCCAAACGTGACCTTTGTCTCCTTCCTGTTAACTTTTAAAAAAATGGGAAGGGGGAGAGAAAGATACTCAAAACACTTCTGAGGGGTGGATGGTAGTGGCACCATTTTACAGATGATCAAACTGAGACTCAGAGAGCTTAACCAACTTGCCCAAATGCAAACAGTAAGTGGCTGAGCTACAATTGAGACCTAATCAGACTTCAAAATTAGCCTAGCTCTTTTCATTAAACTATACTAGATTCTCATATAAGGGCAATTTCTGAAGTCAACTGTCATGGTTTGAATTATGTCCCCCCAAAAATTTGTGTATCAGTTTGGCTGGGCCATGATTCCTGGTATTGTGTGATTTTCCTATATGTTGTAAATCCTGCCTCTATGATGTTAATGAGGGAAGATGGGTGGTAGTTGTGTTAGTAAGGCAGGACTCAGTCTACAAGATTGGATTGTATCCTGAGGCAATGTCTTGAGATAAAAGACAGAACTGAGCAGAGAGACAGAGGGACCTCAAACCATCAAGAAAGCAGTGCCAGGAGCAGAGCACGTCCTTTGGACTGGGGTCCCTGCACAGAGAAGCTCCTAGTCCAGGGGAACACTGAAGAGAAGAAGGCTGACAGCAAGAAAAAGCCTTCCCCTGGAGCTGATGCCCTGAATTTGGACTTTTAGCCTACTTTGACTATGAGGAAATAAACTTCTCTTCGTTAAAACCATCTACTTGTGGTATTTCTGTTACAGCAGCACTAGGTGACTAAGACATCAACCAAACAATAATTGAAAATACTCTATTTTACTTTAACTCATGATACAACATTTAAAGTGAGGCCTCGGATACTGTTCCCCTTATTCTCAGTTTACTACATGTATTAGAAAAGCAACTAATATTTGCTATTACTGACCCCATAATTCATGAAAATCTTTGCCAAATAATTCAAGAAAAATTTTTTCAGACACTCCCTGATTTTGCTTGAAAACTATCAAATTTGAAATTTATGTAGAATTATTTAGTTATACCATGTGTGACGTTTTATGACATCCTATGGTCTTATATTGTTGAAACTGGCCCATACAAAGCTATTTATTATACTATGAAGAATATCTGAATATGGGAAAGCAGGCCTAAGGTAGACAGGGTTATCCTGGCACTGACGTGCTTTCACAAAGTTATGTTTTACGGTAAGAAAAGAGAGTTCTTGATTAAATTTTCAGAGTTTAGTGATGATCTGTTTTTAAATACTATGAGTTTATGTCTCTTGAACATGTCAAACTCTTTCCCTCCTTGGGCCTTTTCACTTGCTCTTCTAGGTTCACGAAACCCTGCCCCACTGACTAGTAATATGGCTAGCTCCTTCAGATTTCAGTTTAAATGTCATCTTCTAACAGAGGCACCTGTTGTTTTGCACCCAACATCCACCCACCCTTCTTTTGGCAAAAAAGTGACCCAATTTTCCTCTAGATTTCTACCTCTCCCCCACCTAAAAGGTGGGATGGACTGCTGCTACCCAGCTCCAGGGGTGCCCACCCCCAATGACTTGAGCCACAAGCATATCCCATTACTCTGGCCACAGTGATTGGCTCAGGGATGGGCCTATAACCCAATCAGAGCCAAGGAGACGTGAGAAGACATTTACCAGGGTTTCTAAAAAAGAAAATTTCCTCTCTGTTCATTGGGAGTTTTGGGGAGAAATCTTCCTCTTTCCCCAGATTGTTGATGTCTTAGGCTGGGTTCTCTAGAGAAGCAAAACCAGTAAAGCATATAAATATATATAGAGAGAATTATGTCAAGTAAATGGCTCACATGGTTGTAGAGGCTGTAATGCCTCAAGTCCGTGGGTCAGGATGGAGGCTTCTCCTGATTCACATAGCTCCAGGGGCTGGTGAACTCAAGATTGGCAGGTCAGAGAGCAGAGTTCTTGCTTACAGGCTGCAAATATCAATGAATCCCAAGATTGGTAGGCAAGACCACAGGTAAGCTGCTAGCTCAAGTCCCAAGAACTGGTGGTCAGACAAACAGGAGCCAGCTGCAGGATCCAGTGCAAGCAAAAAGCCCCTGAGACTGGCCAGAAAGTCCAATTATATTCAATGCAGGCCACATGCCCAAGGAAACCCTTTCAACTGATTGGCTGCTTACAGCAGGTCTCATTATGGGGGTGATCACATATCAAATCCCAACAAGGAAGTGATCACAAAATTATACAACAGCCAAAACACTGAGAATCATGGCCCAGTCAAGTTGACACACAATCTTAACCATCACAATTGGGTAGTAGTTTTACCAAGTGTGGGTGTGTGTGTTTGTAGGGGGTTAGGGATAGTGTATGGAGCCTATGGATGATATCACCAGTGAAGGAAGCAGAGACATGAGGTGAACTGAAGACTATCTTCTGGGATTACTTGGAGCCCAGACTAAACTCTGCTGGAAATTAGACATTTTGTCATACGTTCTCTTAATTTTTTTAAGCCAGTTTTGTTTGTCAGTTATTTATAACATACAGTTATAATGGACACACCTCTTCAGAGAGTATTTTTCTGATCACCCTATCTAAAGTGGTCCCCTTCTCTCCTTCTAATCATGAACTCTTATTTATTTCCTTCATGGCACTTATCACAATCTGTAATTATCTTCCTACTTTATTTGCTTACTTGTTTACTTTCTGTCTCCCCTACTAGGCTATAAAGCCCTCAGGACTGGGAACTTGTCTGTCCAGTTCACCAATTATCCCCAGCAGCTGGAACAGTGTCTGACAAGATGCCAATAGCATTTACTGGATGGATGGATTAAGAATTTTTCTATAGACCCCAAAATGCATTTCCTCCATTTCCCTGCTCTAAGCTTCTTCACAAAAGCAAGAAAAGAGATTACAGTTACACTGCATATGCCCTTCAGTATGTATCCTGATGGTCCTTTTCCAAGCAAAATGGAATAATTTTCCTGGAAGTCAGCTTTTACCATGAAATTTTGTTATTTTACTTAACTGCAATAGACTTCCAGCAGTTTTATGGTTTGGTCTCAGACAAAGAACTTTTCCACTATCTGTTTTTAATTTTGAAAGGGCTCTCCCTTCTCTCCAAGAGACACATTTGAAAACATCACAACAGAATTTAGGTAGTTATAAAAGAGGAGCAAAACCCAAAATGTTAGAAATTAGTAATTTTTGGTAACAAAAACAATAAAACAAAACAAAATGCTTCATTGTTTTGATTGTTGCATATGACTAGAAGAAAATAAGATATAATAAAAAAATAATTTAAATCTCTAAAGATGCTGAAGAAACGTCTAGGTGGAGCACACCATAGGCTTCTGTCAGGGATTGAATTGTGTCCTCCCAAAATATGTGTTGTAAATCCTAACTTCTATGCCTGTTATGGAACCCTTGTGGCACAGTGGTGAAGAGCTATGGCTGCTAACCAAAAGGTCAACAGTTCAAATCCACTAGCTGCTCCTTGGAAACCAAATGGGGCAGTTCTACTCTGTCCTATAGGGTCTCTGTGAGTCAGAATCGACTGGAAGGCAACGGGTTTGTTTTTTTGGTTTTTATGCCTGGTATAATCCCATTTAGGAATGGATTATCTTTGTTATGTTAATGAGACAGGAGTAATGTAGGGTGTGTCTTAAATCAATTTCTTTTGAGATATAAAAGAGATTAAACAAGCAAGCCAGAGAAGCAGAGATGGGGGAAGAGAGACGCCAAACCACAAGAAGATTGTCCAGGAGCAGAAGATAAGAAAAGACAAGGACATTTCTCCAGAGTCTATGGAGAGAGAAAGCCTTCCGCTAGAGCCAGCACCCTGAATTCAGACTTCTAGCCTCCTAAACTGTGAGAAAATAAATTTCTGTCTGTTAAAGCCATCCACTTGTGGGACTAGTAGCACCAGATAACTAAGACAGCTTCTAATCTTTTCAAAATATTTGAGTCTTTTTTTTTTTAACATGTGATATAGCAATTAGTAGCAAAGTGTTCTGTTTTCTCTGACTTTCTCTTTCATATTTCAAAATATAAACTATTACTAGATGGGGAAAGATAATTTTTAATGTGTTTTATTGTTATTCTCACAGCATGGTTTTCAATCTTTGATAGACTAACACGATAATTTTACTGTTTCTAATCAGAATTTCTATCTCCAGATATTCAACTTCTTTAACAATACTCATTAATTGAATCAAAAAATATTTATTGAGCAACTGCTGCGTGCTAAGCACCGTGTTAAACTTGTCTTTGCATAAGATGACAGGGTCTCAGCTCTTAAGGTGCCTACAATGTAGTTAGCAGAGTATGATACTATGGAAATTCTTAAACATCAGCCAACACTATTTATTTTTATTGTACCACATATTTTATATTTTAAATATGTTAATGACAAGAAGAGGAGCCCTGGTGGCACAGTAGTTCAAGTGTTCAGTTGCTAACCAAAAGGTCGGCGGTTCAAACCCACTATCCACTCCTCAGGAGAAAGATGTGGCAGTGTGCTTCTTTAAAGATTTACAGCCTTGGAAATCCTATGGGGCAGTTCTGCTGTGCCCTGTGGGGTTGCTGTGAGTCAGAATTGACTAGATGGCAGTGAGTTTTTGGTTTAGTTTGATGATAAGAGATTTAAAAGATGAATGGCTAAGATTTGCCATAATGTATAATTTTAATTATCTGTCATTGAAATGTGTGATATGACTATAAGGTTTACATTAAATTTACCCAAAGTAATTTGATCTTTGTCCTTGGTTCCTATGAGATAACTTTAAACCCTGGAATTTCCTGAGTAATTGAGATGCCTTTGTTATCTGTAGGTCTCCAGACCACAGCTGAGAGTTTATGCTAATGAAGTGACCAGCTGGGAACTGGCCGGGCCTGAAAGACCTGTTAGACCTCAGGAAAGGTGGACTGATTCACTCAATCGTGACTACACAATGAAGCCCCAATAAAAGCTCTGGATACAGAAGCTCCACGGGCTTTCTAGTTGGTGAAAGACAGATGCATGTGTAGCACGTCCCTTTTTGGAACAGGGAAGCTCAGTATTGGGAACTCTCCCATACCTCACTGTATGCATCTCTTTGTATCTTTTTTTTCTGTAATAAAACTGTAATCACCAGTTTAGTACTTTTCATGAGTTCTGTGAGTCGTTCTAGCAAATTATCGAACGCAAGGTAGTAGTGGGAGCCAGCAGGTGAGAAGTGAGGTGGCCTGGTGACTCCTAAGCTTGTAGCTGATATCCTGAGGGATAAAGGGAGCCCCCAATTTGTAGCCAGCAGATTAGAAGTGAGAGAAGCTTTCGGAACCCCTGAACTTAAGCTGACATCTTGAAGGGGTAGTTGGACAACTTCAAATTTGAAGCTAGCCCGTCAGAAGTGAGGGTGTCTTGCGGATTCCCAAGCTTGTGGCTGGTGTCTGAAGTCTTCAGCTGACTTGGCAGTCTAGAGGACTGTGCCCTTCATCTTGTGAGATCTGACCTAGCTTCAGGTGGCTGGGGTCAGAGGAAGAAGTTCTGCATGTATAGCTGGTGTCAGAACAGTGACAGAGAAGTGAAAATTGGGAATTTGATATATCCTTAAATGACCATTTGGGAAATCTGTTATTAGCTGCTGTTGGGTCAGCCCCTGACTCATGGTGACCCCATGCACAACAGAACCAAATGCTGCACAGTCCTGCACCATCCGCATCGTTGGTTGTGGATCAGACCACTGTGATCCATATAGTTTTCACTGGCTGCTTTTTAGAAGTAGATTGCCAGGCCTTTATTCCTAGTCTTAGTCTGGAAGCTCTGCTGAAACCTGTTCAGCATCATAGCAACATGAAAGTTTCCATTGACAGGTGGGTGGCAGCTGTGCCTGAGGTGCATTGGCTGGGAATTGAACCCTGGTCTCCCACATGAAAGGCAAGAATTATACCACTGAATCACCCGTGCCCACTTTGGGAAATCTAGTTAATATAGAATCCTGGCACCACAATAATGTAAAAGACTCTGAGAGGCTATCTAATCCATTTTCTGTGTCAGATAGTAACAGAAGAACAATCCTAGAAAATAAAAATCCATTCCATTTTAAGGTCCTAAGAAATATGGCTTCCTAAAAATGAAAATACTTTCATTATAGAGCAGTAAAGTTATGATGGTACTTTTTGAACAGATATTGTTGGAAACCTGCTGCTTTGTCCTAGAATTACAGGAATTAATTAAAAAGACAAAAAATTGGATTTTTAGAGATTTCGAAAGCTAAAGAACTAAGAAAGAAAAATGCTTTCTACTTTAGGAAAGGGACAAAGACCTAAACAATATTAATTAGTTAATCGATAAGCAGTAAAGTTTGTGTAGCATCAGACACACAACAAGGATATTTAATCAACCAAACATTTTTAATAAACCCTACTATTCTAGCATATAATCCACACAAACCTTTTGGTGTCTTCTTTATTCATGAAGCACCCACTGTGATTTGCCTCCATTGCAAATGTTAATAATGCTTTTTCACTCAAGAACACCTGATATAAGAACTCCTTGTATAAGGAAAATCTTTACCTCTTGCCCCCTGCTGATGGACAGAGGCCTCTTCTCCCTGTGATAGACACCCTCGAAGACAGAGCCCTCCCTTGCCACTGTTGCCACTGTTGCCTTCTTGCTCAGTGTCCTTGCTCCCTGCTGACGTCCCCTTGTTGAAAAAAAAAAATTATACAGAGCTTGGAAATAAAAACAAGAGAGTATACCATGTCCTCTCCTTTTCATACAGAGGCAATGTTTTAACAAGCCTTCACCTCTCCAAGGATTATTCAATTATCCTAGGGAAATGGACCTTTGTCTGACTCTGCTTAATACCGATTAAAGCCCTGGACTTTGAGAAGCTACATTTCAACTTGTAGATTTATGTGCAGTAGAAATGCAAATTATTTCTGTCTAGTAGAGAAGATAATCCCAAAGATTATGGTGGCTGTGGTTTTATTTTCTGTAAGACATTTGCCAGTTTTATATCTAACCTAGGAATCTTTTTTTATAACCTTTTTTAAATTTATTTTTTATTGTGCTTTAAGTGAAAGTTTACAATTTAAGTTAGTCTTTCATACAAACATTCATACGTACATTGTTATGTGAGCCTAGTTGCTCTCCCTATACTGTGACAGCACACTCCTCCTTTCCCCCCGGATTTCCCATGTCCATTCAACCAGCTCCTGACCCTCTCTGCCTTCTCATCTCACCTCCAGACAGGAGCTGCCCAATTAGTCTCATGTATCTACTTGAGCTAAGAAGCACACTCTTCACAAGCATAACCTAGGAATCGTATTCTAACCGTCTTCTCTTAGAATGCTTATAAATACTCAGTTCCTCAAAATTCTCTGTACCATTCTTATACCGTTTTCCTGGTTCTTTCATTAATTAATGGGTTGAATAAAACCTCGGCATATGCTCGTTCTTTATCCGTATGAGTCATGTTTTTAACTTTTGCAAATTATATTTTATATCCTCTTTGGAAGCCTTCCGTTTCTATTTCCAATAGAACCTGAACCCTGCCCACCCTCTTCTATTTTTTGGTATTATTTTCCTCCTATATCAATATGGCATTAATATGGCCAGCTTCCTAGGACCCTCTCATATGGTCTATATGCTCTTAAACTTGTCTTGTTCAATACTTACACAGGCTGTAAATGGAAGAACTAAGATTAAGGGTCAGGTTTAAGACTCTTTGGTGAACTTGGGCTAAAAAGTATCATTAGTATTGTTTCTAGTACATTGCAAGTTAAACCAGCTTCCTTTTGGGGATAGTTAGCCGGAGGACGTTATCACATTTATCTTAACATCTGTGGGAAAATGTAAGCAAATCCCAACAAAGCAATGTACAGAAGACATCTTGAATATAACCATTAGTAAGATGATGGCCAGCTGTTTTTGCCTGCCTGGCATACCTTCCTCCCTCTACTGGTAACAGTATCCTGATTTTACTTACTGCCTTTGGAATCCTAGTGGGAGTTTCAATCAAAATGTTCCATTATCTCCCAGGCAAGGGATGGGCATGTGACCCAAACAGGCCAAAAGACACTCTAGAATTTGAATAGTAAACAAATGACACATCTGAAATAATGACTATGGCTTATTCATCCCATGCACAGGGCCCTGAAAAGATGATCCACTGGTTCCCGACACCTAAACTCCATAGTTTCCTGGATCCTATCCTTACTGAGAGCTGGTTCTTCAGCTTTTCCTTCTATTCTGTGAATTATCTCATGACTTCCAATTTAAAAAGAAAAAAATTTTTTTTATGTTAGCCAGAGTAGATTTTTATTGTGTTTGTACCCAAAGAACCTTAATTAATTCATTTGATGATTATGCATGTCTCGTTAAAATTGAAACATCAAATATTCTGATTTTTTTAGTTGCTTTTTAAAATTGAATGGTAATAGTAAATGCTAGCAAATAACATTTGCTAAGTTGCCAGCCACTGATCTAAGTGATTTACTGGATTAACCCATTTAATCCTCACAACAACCCTATGGCATAAGGAAGAAACTGAGGATCAGAGAGGTAAAGTAACTCAATCAAGTTTATACACTATTAAGTCATGGTACTGGGATTTGAACTCAGGCAGCCTGGCACCAAATTCCTTAGTCTTTTATCAAATTCCTCTTTGGAACTGAAGACATCCTGTTAATTGTTGGAAAAAGCCACCTTGCAGGTGATTTTTTGCTATGAGGTTCTTTTATTCTTAGGATAATTTTTTATTTCTCCTCTAATACAATCCAACAACTGGGTTTGAAGTTATATTTTTGTTAAAACTTTGGCATGAAGAAGAGCACTTTATATTTCCTGGATACTTGAAGGAGGGATTTCAGCCCTCCATAGTGCTTCTCCAGGTTTATGGAATAACTGACTTCCCTGGCTGTTTTACACTAGCTCTGTGTGAGGGATCAACATAGTCAGCAGCTCATTTAGATTCCTCTCTTTGGTGTCTTAAGAGACTCTGAATCAATGTTGAAGAGCCAACATCCCTGTGAACTAACTTGCATTTCCTGGATAGTGGCAAACTTGCAGATGTCCTTGTCTTTAGATGATCTCCTGAGCCAAGTCTACCTCCACTACTCATGGAAACAGATCCTCAACCTGTGGGAAATGCATAAATTTAGGAGGCTGGGGTTTTGTCTCAATGGTGTGTGGTGGATCAAGTTATTTTGTTTCTGGACTGAGTTTCCACATCCAAAAAACAGGCACCCTAGTTCTTTAAAAGATCTTTAAAATTCTTTTAACTCCAAAAATCTATTGCATTATGCTTAATATTTATGCAGATTTTTGCCTTTTGACATAATTAGCAATCTGAATGGATCTTTTTAAGGACTCCAAGAGGTAGTCAAGTCATGGGTTCTCCCTTTTTTCTAGAACAAAATACTGAAGTTTCAGAGCAGTTGCATGATTTTTCTAGGACCTCACACGTGGTGAAGTATCACTTGTCCTTTTCCTGGTCTAGTGTGTTCTTTTCCGTGTTCTGGATCCTAGAGGGTAAACATGAGTATTGGGAATCCAGAAGTAGAAGTGCTTAATGGAAAACTTGTTAAACAAAGTAAAAAAGCAGTCTGAAGAAATTCCAAGTTGAGATGGTTTTAATGCCTAATGAATTTTACATGAATTTTAAAGCACAATGATTCTAGTTGTAGAACACAGGACTCAGAGCAATGATCCTGATTTAACATTTCCCAGGGATGGCTCTTCATAACAACCATTTGTGCTCCAAAATATCTTGCTCCCAAACCAAGTTCCTGCTCTCAAAGATCATTAAGCTGAAAATAAAGGTGATATAACTCAACTGGAAGAAAAGTATCTGCTGTAGCATTAGAGTAATCTTGAGGGACTACTTTGCATTAATTTAAAGCAAAAACTTATAAGTTGAACAGAAAGCTATATTGGGTAGATTTCCAACCTGACTCTAAGAATCACCAGTAGAGTAGCATAAGGTCAAGTTGTAACACCTAAATCAAATTTCCATGTAATTTATACTACCATATTGCTGTGTCTAGACAGGAGTCCAGACTACAAATTCTGAATTTAATCTTCAATTTCCTGCATTTTCCCCAAATCTGGATTCTCTGCTTTCTTTATATCTCTATTCTCCCCTCCTCATTTCCTTTCCATCGAGGGTCCCATTCAATTGAACATAGAGCTGATTGAGGGGAATGAATACATGCTAGGTAAGCATTTCCCCTATTACTTCTTTAGGGTAAACGCGTCTGAACACCAGAATCACTAGGGAACCTTTTACACACATGCAAATTCTCAGATCTTTTAGGGGTGGGATCTGGGAATCTAATTCTGATGTCATGTTTGGTACCCACTGGTGCAAAAGAAATAATTCTGAGAATATCTGGGTCCTTGGCTTGGTCCTCAACTTCTCTGACCATCAATTTCCCAATCTGCAGAATGGGGAAACAAGTCTAGCTCAGCCCACCTCCCAGGTTGTTGTGAAGCTGATACCCGGGAAAGCATTTTAGCAAAATGCTTTACTATTATTATTATCAAGACAAGGCAATTTACAGTTGGTATTTTTACTCTGTCATGGAGCTTGCCTGCAAAAATTTAGTTCCCTTCTGAGTATTTTTTGAGAGTTCCTTGGAGTCTTGCCTGTCCTTTTGTCATTTGTCACTTTTTATTTAACTATCCTCTCAGTTCCTGATTGTCCCTGGACATCTGATCACAGATCTCCATGTCGACCCCTTCTCTCTCCTTGTCACAAGCGCCAAATAAGAACACAAACCCTCCTTTCATTACCTAAGGCAGTATTAACAGAGGCAGATACTAGATTACAGTGATTAATAAAGAAATCAGGGAATTGAAAGCTTCCTTTTAAAAAGCTCTGCTCCTAAATTCCTCTCTATTCTCCTTCAGGAGGTGTTTCTAGTTGGTTCTCCTTCTCCCTTGGTTTCAGCAGCCAGCCTGCTGCTAAGCTCAACTTCCTTTCAGATTTGATGCACTTTTCCCTGCCTTCTTTTCCCCAAGTCTCTGGGCCTCAATCTCTCATTGGTCTGTGCAAAATGCTCACAGTGCTCAAACCAGATGAGTAAACCTATATAAAGTCTGTTTTAAGGTTTTTATTCTTACAGCTTTAAAGCTGAAACATCCCCCAATTAAATAACCAATTACAAAAATGTGTCCCGTTAATGTCATTAGCTGACAGGTCTTAGCACTTATCATTTCTACACCACAATTTCATTGTTTGGGTAGGTTTGATTGGCAGAGATGGAGATGAGAGCTAGTAAAGACGCAGGTATATGTGTGCAGGAATAAAATGATCTCCAGGGTTCCTTCAATAGATTCTAGTCTATGTTAGTTTCTCCTAGTCTAAAATAATCTTTTTAGTATTAAAATATCACACATTATAATTTAATTGTATTTATGTAAATTTAATAATGAAATTACTAAAATTTAAGTATAACCAGTATAATTTGTTCTCTAATTTCACATGGCACATAGTAACAAAATTAATCATACTGAGTTTTCACTGTAGGAGATATTTTTCTCTGTGAATTTTAATCTTCTGAATTAAAAATTGGGAGGAGAGTGAAGGAAGGGAAGTATATATGGTATTATAATAAGTAAATGTACTTTAGTAGCACAGAACCCTGGTGGCGCAATGGTTAAGTGTACGGCTGCAAACCGAAAAGTTGGTGGTTCAAACCCACCCAGTGGCTCAGTGGTAGAAAAGACCTAACAGTCTGCTCCCATAAAGATTATAGCCTAGGAAATCCTATGGGGCACTTCTACTCTGTCACATGGGGTCACTATGAGTCAGAATTGACTCCATGGCACACAACAACAAGAAGCAGAGACCATGCCTGATAGATATAAAAAAAGTAACTTATTTGATTTTTAATACATTTGTGATGAATTGATTTTATACTTCATTCCTATGAGGTCATTGTATCCCTCCATCCAAAAAAAAAAGTCAGGCCAGTTTGCCTTTTCCTTTCACTTGGGTATGTGGATAATAATAATTTCCCTGGAATCGATTACATGTAAGACTTTGAAGCCATAAGGAACAGTCTGAAATAAAAGACCTGGGCCATAATCCCAAGTCACCCTATAACCACACCCAGTAGACCTTTCCATGTTTACGTTATGAAGAAGAATTCGGAGGTTAGGGGAACAAGGCCTCACCTCACACTCTAGGTAGGTCAGGAAGGTACCACAAATGCTGATATTTCCCTCCTTTAGCTCCAAGCTGTGTAGTTCCTCAGACCTAACAGACACACTTTCTGGGAATGGTGGGGGTCGGGGTACACTCCCCTTCCCCAGTACTGTAGAGTATGCAGAGTATGTGGCAAGATGGAGAAAAAGTAGGAATGGTTGTATTGTCTCAAATTTAGTAATGATTGATCTTGTTCTGATTGATTTGTAAGTCTGATTATTGATCATGGGGATGTGGTTATGGGGATGTGGTTATACAGAAGAGCCCTGGTGGCACACTGTTTAAGCATTCAGCTGCTAACCAAAAGAGTGGTGGTTTGAACCCACAAGCTGCTCTGCAGGAGAAACGTGGCAGTCTGCTCTGGTAAAGATTTACAGCCTTAGAAACCCTATTGGGAAGTTCTACTCTGTCCTATAGGGTTGCTATGAATCAGAATCGACTCAATGGCAGCAGTTATACAAACAAGTTTATTTGAAAAAAACCTCAATTATTACTGTTTATAGGCAAATATCAGTTAATATTATATAACCTGTTGCTGTCAAGGTGATTTTGACTTATAGCGGCCCTATAGGACAGAGTAGAACTGCCCCATAGGGTTTCCAAGGAGTGGCTGGTGGCTTTGAACTGCTGACCTTTTGGTTAGCAGACAAGCACTTAACCTCTGCACCACCAGAGCCCTATTCATGTTATATACATAGTCTTAGTTATCTACTGCTGCTAAAACAGAAATACTGCAAGTGGATGGCTTTAACAAATAGAAATTTATTCTTTCACAGTTTAGGAGGCTAGAAGTCCGAATTCAGGGCGTCATCTCTAGGGCTTTCTCTCTCTGTCGGCTCTGGGGGAAGGTCCTTGTCTCAGTATATGTGGGCCCAGTGTTCCTTGGAGATCTCCATGTGTCTTGACATCAATCTTCCTCTGGGTCTAGGAGGTTCTCAGTGCAAGGCCCAGGTCCAAAGGATGCTTTCCACTCCTAGTTCTTCTTTGTTGGTGGTAGTGAGGTCCCTCCCCTCTGTGCTTGGTCTCTCTCCTTTTATCTTTTCTAAGATAAAAGATATGACTCAAACAAGGGTGTGACTTGAGTAAGGGTATGACTTAAGTTAGGGTGTGACTTAAGTAAAGATGTGACTTAAGAGTGTGACTTGAGTGAGGGTATGACTTGAGTCATACCCTTTTGCAAGGTTGTGACTCAAGATACACTACACACTGATCCTGCCTCATTAACATATAGAGGTTAGGATTTACAACACATCACAAAATGGAGGATAATTACAACAGATCACAAAAGGGAGGACAACCACACAATACTGGGAATCATGGCCTAGCCAAACTGACACATATTCTGGGGGGACACAATTCAATCCATGACGTATATGTATGTATTTATACACACACACACACTTTAACCATATAAACATACCAGGCTTTAAAAACAAGACACATCAAATCATCTCCTTAAATCCTCCATATTGACCTGCCTCCAAATGTTGCTGATTCTAACCTCTTTTAAACTCAATTATTTAGAAAGAATTTAAAGAAAATCCATCAGCAGATCCCTCAGTCCTGCTTACTTGACAGTGCAGCCTTGAAGATGAGTAATGAATATTTCTCCTTAGTTCCCTAGTGATGTATTTTAGTTCTTTTCTTTTTAACTACCAAGTCCAATTTCTTATGGTTGCTAAAGTTGCTGCATCTAGGTAGAATTACTGTGTAAATAAAGAAGTGTCTGTGTTTAAGTTAATATACCCTACTCATTTCTTGCTAACAGTGGTGGGAACAGAAATTATCTTAGCCATGAAGGAGGAATAAATACATATACTCAAGACTAGCCCTGTGGTAACATTGCTTTCACTTTCTTGCATTCCTTTTTGCTTTTTCGAGCAGGAGGAAAAGGGGTGGAGTTGCTGCCTACAACTCTAGGCATGTCTGTGGGACTGTGAGGTGCATGTCAAGGCCATCTTTCTTGTGCTTCAAGGTGGCAAAGTGCTTAAGAATCACTGCTCCAGAAGAGTGGATTTTGACCTGTTAAAGCAACAGAATCTTGTTTTCAAAAGAAATTTTACATGGCCCTGAAATATATAAAATAGGTGAATATATAAAATAGGTAAAAGCACAGTTATGGGGAGTGGTGATAGGAAAGTTACAGAACCCCAATCACTGAGCCTCTTTTTTGGTTTTCTTCACCCCTGAGAGAGCCCCCAGGCACCACTATAGAACCCTCAGGCATCTCTAAAGGACCCCAGAGCCAAGAAAAATACAGTTTGGAGAACACTGCTTTATAGTTAGCTCTGTTGCAAATGATAATTGTATGGCCAAAGTGGGTACAAATACACATAGAATGTTAGAGCCTGCCTGGAGGAATGGCTGAGAGATCACCATTATCCTCAAACTCTGTGGTGGCTCAGTGGTAATCAAGGAGAGGGAGAAGCCCGATGGGTGGGGCCCTGTCCCCTTTCATCCCAACACTCTTATACCCCACCCATTGTTACCCCTGTATCTGTTTACCCTATTGGGCTTCACACATACATTTTTTTATTTTTGAAGATTTAGCTTATAAAAAGTCAAAAAAACACCCATTTAATCTAATTTTCTGATTTCATAGGTGAGGAACCTGAGTATCAGAGAATTTGCATTTCTTGCCTAAGTTGATTGAACTAGTAAATGGGAGAGTCAAGCTTACAACCAGGGTCAACTGAACATTTCACCCCACAAGCATTGTCCTAGGCTGGAGCAATTTATAATTCCCAGTCTTGCTCTGATACTAACTTCCTTTCTTTCCCTATTTTGACTCTACAGTGGCTACTAAGTTTCTTCTAGAATGAAAAAGACATAAAAATGATTCTCCCAACCAGCATAAATACAGAGGACTTTTCACTGGTTGCTCAAGGGTTGCTCAGTCCACATCTCTACTTCTGACCAAAGTGCAGAGCATTGGATCGGTTGAGTGCCTACTTACACGTTGCAAGGATTTAAATACATTACAACATAAAGGAAATGCATGTGTTTCTAGTTTAATAGAATTTAGATAATACCAGTTCTTTTGAGAAGAGGGAAGGCAGGGGTAGTGCAGTGAGGAGAAAGATTGGAGCCAACATTTCTAGTTCAATGTATGGCATGAGATTGAGGTGCTAGAGTAAGGGCCAAGCAGATCCTATTCTATACCGTCCTTTTTCAGTATTGCACAGTATTGCTATTACTCCTGTATGACCTCATGCTAACTTAACTGATAACATCTTCAAATACCCTATTTCCAAAGAAGGCCTTGTTTACAGGTACTAGGGGTTAGGACTTGTATGTCAGTTGCACACTAAAAAAGGAAATGACTGATTTTAAGAGTTTCTAATGAGGAAGAAATGTTTCCTATAAGTCTTAGATGTCTAGTACTGCTATAACAGAAATACCAGAAGCGGATGGCTTTATCAGACAGAAGTTTATTTCCTCACAGTCTAGGAGGCTAGAAGTCTGAATTCAGGGCATCAGCTCCAGGGGAAGCCTTTCTCTCTATGTTGGCTCTGGAGGAAGGTCCTTGTCATCAATCTTCCTCTGGTCTAGGAGTTTCTCCACACAGGAACCTTGGGTCCAAAGGACACACTCTGCTCCTGGCGCATCTTTCTTGGTGGTACGAAGTCCCCATGTCTCTCTATTCCCTTCTCTCTTTTATATCTCAAAAGAGATTGGCTTAAAACACAATCTAATCTTGTAGATTGAGTCCTGCCTCATTAACATAACTGCCACTAATCCCATGTCATTAACATCATAGAGATAGGATTTACAACACATAGGAAAATCATATCAGGTGACAAAATGGTGGACAATCACACAATACTGGGAATCGTGGGCTGGCCAAATTGATATACATATTTTGGGGGGACACAATTCAATCCATATGACTATATATGGATGTGCATATATAGCCTTTCCATTTCTTGGCATCACTCTCTCCTATATATTTTGTTCTAAAACATATGAGTCTTTCTTCAGTCCACCACTCAAAATATTTGTACCTTGAACACTCACCAGAGATTCAGACTGAGAACAGTGGCTGCTTCAGCAGAAACAATTGCTACTTGAATTGATAAAATAAGGTAGTGGCCTTCAAAATGCCAGGCATGAATGGATGGCAAATCATGAGGAAGCTGTCATTGGCCCATGGAAAACTGCAGAAATTTAGGACAGTATAATAAAATTTGTAAAAAGCCAAATTTATTCCATTGATTTTTTTTTTTTTAATTTGAGTTTGTGTTTGCTACTTTTTCTTTATTCAATAAATTTTTTTTGACCATATTTATGACACCAGGCACTGTTGGAGATGTAGTGATCTGTCCTCATGGACATTACATTTCATTAGAGGACACAGATATTGAACAATAAAAGAATTATTTAGTATATTGCTAAGTTTTGTGCAGAAAATAAATTAGAATTACAGGACAGAGAGTGTCTGGAAGAGGCAGGAGGGAGCTAACTCAGGACAAGTGATTAGGAAAAGTCTCTGAGGAGGTGCCATTTGAACAGAGAATGGATGAACAGAAGGAACCAACAGGTAAAGATCTGACGGAAAAACATTTCTGTGAATAGGAAGTTGTTAGGTGCAACTGAGTTGGTTCCAACTCACAGCAACCCTGTGTACAACAGAATGAAACATTGCTCGGTCCTGCGCCATCCTCAAAATCATTATGCTTGATCCCACTGTTGCAGGCACTGTGTCAGTCCATCTGGTTGAGGGTCTTCCTCTTTTTCACTGACCCTCTAGTTTACCAAGTATGATGTCCTTCTCCAGGTACTGGTCCCTCTGATAACATGTCCAAAATATGTGAGACAAAGTCTCACCATCCTCGTTTCCAAGTAGCACTCTGCCTGTACTTCTTCCATGACAGATTTGTTCCATCTTCTGGCAGTCCATGGTATATTTAATATTCTTCGCCAACACCATAATTCAAAGACATCAATTCTTCTTCAGTCTTCCTTATTCATTGTCCAGCTCTTGCAGGCATATGAGGAGCCTGAAAACACCGTGGCTTGAGTCAGGCCCACCTTAGTCATTAAAGTAACATCTTTGCTTTTTAACGCTTTAAAGAGGTCTTTTGCAGCAGATTTGCCCAATGTAATGCGTCGTTTGATTTCTTGACTTCTGCTTCTGTGCGCATTGATTGTGGATCCAAGTAAAATGAAATCCTTAATAACTTAAATCTTTTATCTGTTTATCATGATGTTGCTTATTAGTCCAGCCGTAAGGATTTTTGTTTTCTTTATGTTGAGGTGTAGTCCATACTGAAGGCTGTGAGAAGGAAGAGTTCGTGCAAAGACCCTGAAGTGAGAATGAGCTCAGTGGTAGCTGATGCAGACTGAGAAAAGGGAAGAGTGGTAGCAAACGAGATCAGAAAAGTGGCCATGAGTCAGGTCATGTAGGTAAATATTTGGATTTTATTACACTTGTAACAGGAAGTCACTTGAAGATTTTAAGCTAATAGAGCAAGAGTAGACAGAAGAAGATAAGAGACTATTGCAGTAGTGTAAATGGGAGCAAGTGTTGACTTGGACTAGGGAGATCAGGGTGGAAATGGAGATGGTGTAAAGTTTCAGATTTGGTATATCTTTTGAAGGTTGAACTGACAGGACTTAGTGATGAAATGAATGTAGAAAACAATACAAGTATAGCAAACAGACTTTAAGGTGGCCCCCATGATCACCGTCTCCTGGTACTGATGCTCATGTGTAATCCCCTGTAACTTGCTTCTACACAACAGAATATGGCAAAGGTGATGGGATGTCTTGTGATTACATTATGTAAGACTGTCTTGCTAGCAGTCTTGTCTTCTTTCTTCCTTTCTGGCTTTGAAAAACCAAGCTGCCATGTTATGAAAGGCCCTATGGAGAGGACCATGTGGCAAGGAACTGTGGGTGGCCTCTAGGAGCTGGGAGTGGCCTCCAGCTGACATCCAGTAAGAAGTCAGGGCCTTTAGCCATACAATGACAAGGAACTGAATGCTACCCAACAACCTCATGAGCTTTAAGTGGATCTACCACCAGCTAAGCTTCGAGACGAGAACCAAACCCTGGACAACACCTTGATTGCAGCTTTGCAGAGCCTGGCAAGGCTGACTCCTGACCCTGGAAACTGTGAGATAAGAAATGTGTGTTGTTTTAGGACACAAAGTTTGTGATAATTTGTTACACAGCAATAGAAACATAATACGCATAGAATGTTTAATTCAACTGTTCTAGTCTTAGTATCGTAAAATTGGTACCAAACAATTAGGAAGCCATGATCTTCAAACACAGCCCACAGATGCAGAAACAGGGCCACAGAGAGTGGGTGACCTCTCTAAGGCCATGCGGCTCATCAGCAGTTAGAACCCACCCCTCCTGCTGCTCTTCCTGCTGCACTATACTACCTACCAAGTATTGCACATGTCAAGTTTTTCCTTTTCTTTGTGAAGCACATCCTATTACTTTATTCAGGCTATTGAAATATAAGGTTTTTCTTTTTTTTAATCCATGAAAGTGTGAGTTAGAGTCTATATCTTAGATCAGTCTTTCTTTAGCCTCATCCAGGGGCATCTGCCCTATCTGCGATTCATCTGAATTCTTGCCTACAGTATGAGAAATTAACTCCATCAGGAAAATGAACTGGCATGGGGCTAGGAAGGACTCTTTAGAGTCACTCAAACATGTTTCATTTAAAAACTTCCAGTCCACTCCAGGCAACTCCCTTCTCTCCCCATAAATCCTGTGGAGCCTCAGGAAACCCTTGCCCCTGTTTGTGTGGCTTCTCCTGGGAAACATGACCACAGCAGCGGTCACTGAAGGGCCACTGTGTTGAGGCAACAAAAAGCAAGAAAACAGAAAAAACTTTTAAAATAGGAAAGAAAAAAAAGAAAAAGAACATAACCTATATTACAACAGTGTGATGAAAAAAATGCCAATATCCCCCAGTGCTCATGATTAAAACAAAACCATGGACCTTGAGGAGTCCCGGGGTATAAACATATCTTTAGCTGCACAGCTGCTGTAAAATCTGGCGAATACATTTTATGCTGCTTCCTATGTCCACTGTTAGAATCAGGATAGACAGGAACTGGACTGTTGGCTAACGCTGCTTTGGAAGTTGCTCTTTCTTTATGCAGTTCCTGAAGCACGGTACCGGAAAGATTTGACAAAGAGCCTCATCATGGGGAAAATTTAACGCTTACTTTCATGGTAATAATGGTCCTAGTGCTAACATATTTTCCTGGCTTTTGTCTCACATAATTTTCCTTGTTTAGCCTAGTACAAAGTTGCTATTTTCATTCTGTTAATATTAGGCTAAGAAAGTTGAATTCGTCTCTTTTTCGTATGAGCCAAAGCTTAGCCTGTGTCAGGGCTGACAGGGTGAAACAGGCAACAAGGAGAGCGGGAAAGATGACAGATCAGCATCTGTGCGCAGCGGACAACTAAATGTCTTTGTATAGGTTACTGTAAATTGGGGCGGCTCAGAATGAAATGAGTGTGGTAAGTGATTATGGTTTACGTTATCAAGCCATAATTGAACTCCTGTTCAGCTATTTGATATAAGTATCATTAGGCTTCACATTTTATGTGGGAACATTTCACCTGACCTAAGTACATATGAATATTTATAACAATTCTGAAAACAATTTGATGTTGCTAAGCTTCTCTTACCCCTTTTGCTGGAAAGAAGTCCCTAAACTCCACCATCCTGCAAAAATACTTTCTTCATTTGCCAGCCTTCTTAAATTAGAAAATTAAATATTTTATTCTTGGCTTATTTGTTGCTTAACTAAAATTTAAATAACTCAGGAATGGTAACAAATGAAGCTTTGTCAGCTCTGAAACTCCCATGAAGGTGAGTCTATCTGATCCTTCCCTGGAGCAGGTTTTCTTGAGGGGTGGGGAGGCTGGTTTGGTAGTGGAGGATGCGTGTGTGTGTGTGTGTGTGTGTGTGTGTGTGTAGGGGGTTGGAGTGCATATGTTGGGGACACACCTGGGGAAGGTCTGCAAAGGGAAGGGTGCACTGGAAGACAAACTCAGTCTGCTTTACAGTCGGCCTGGCCAGGCAGCAGCCTGCCATGATGTCAGCCTGGCTGCTCTTCTGAGTGATGGTAGCTGTCTGAACAGAATGGAAAACCGAAAGAACAATTATAGTGTGGCACTCAAGAGCCACACCTTGTTACTCACTGTTTTGTAGCATAAATATTATTCTGTACAGTTCCATGTATTCAAAGCTTTTAAAAGCACGCTGTACTCTCAGTTTACTTAAAATTAAACATATTCTGTGGTACGACCTCGTTTGATGAGGGTATATATTACCAACGATATGAATATTTTTCCGTGTATAGGCAATGCAGTTGCATTTTCTGAATTTCCATATTTTTGAGTAAATTTAATACTCAGTCTAGGTACTTATATTTTAATTCATAATACTATCTTGATAAGTTAGTTCAATCAAACAAATGATAAATATGGTAAAAAAAAAATTTCAATGGGTTATTTTTGTTCAGTGGTTTATAAACAAATATAAGGAAAACTAACCAAAACAAAAACTCCCAAACAAATCCCAAGCCTGCTAGTTAACTCTGTCAAAAAGGTGAACATTTGAAAACAGATTATTGGTAAAAATAATGAGCTTTGTTTAACTACCAAGGAACTTGATTAGGATTCAACTCGATTCTAAGAATTCATTTTTTAAATATGTATTTAAAAATTTTTCCTTCTGTAATGGAAAATCTAAAATCAGCCATGACATCCCTTGTTCCATGTCCTCTTCTGAATCTGGCTTGAATTTCTGTCAATGTACTGCTGCAGTCACTTTTGAATGATCTTCAACAAAATTTTACTTGCATGTGATATGAATGATATTGTTCGATAATTTCTGCATTCTCTTGGATCACCTTTCTTTTGAATGGGCATAAATATGGATCTCTTCCAGTAGGTTGGCCAAGTAGCTGTCTTCCGAATTTCTTGGCATAGACGAGTGAGCACCTCCAGTGCTGCATCTGTTGAAACATCTCAATTGGTATTCTGCCAATTCCTGGAGCCTCATTTTTCGCCAATGCCTTCAGTGCAGCTTGGACTTCTTCCTTCAGTACCATCAGTTCTTAATCATGTACTGCTTTCTAAAATGGTTGAACATGGATCTATTCTTTTTGGTACAGTGACTCTGTGTATTCCTTCCATTTTCTTTTGATGCTTCCTGTGCTGGTCAATATTTTCCCTGTAGAATTCTTCAATATTGCAACTCCAGGCTTGATTTTTTTTCTTCATTTCTTTCAGCTTGGGAAATGCCAACCATGTTCTTCCCTTTTGGTTTTCTAAATCCAGGTCTTTGCACGTTTTGTGATAATACTTACTTGGTCTTTTCGAGCAGCCCTTTGAAATTTTCTGTTCAGCTGTTTGACGTTATCATTTCTTCCATTCACTTTAGCTACTCCATGTTCAAGAACAAGTTTCAGAGTCTCTTCTGACGTCCATTTTAGTCTTTTCTTTTTTTCCTGTCCATTTAATGACCTTTTGCTTTCTTCATGTATGCCGTCTTTTCTTCATGTATGATTCCACAACTCGTCTGCTCTTCGGTCATTAGTGTTCAATGAGTCAAACAGTTCTTGAGGTGATCTCTAAATTCAGGTGGGATACACTCAAGGTTGTATTTTGGCTGTCATGGACTTGTTCTAATTTTCTTCAGCTTCAACTTGAACTTCCATTTGAGCATTGATCGTCTGTTCTGCAGTTGGCCCTTGGCCTTGTTTTGACTGATGATATTGAGCTTCTTTATAGTCTCTTGCCACAGATATAGGCAATTTGATTCTTGTGTATCCCATCCGGTGAAGTCCATGTGTATAGTCGCTGTTTATGTTGTTGAAAAAATATATTTGCAATGATTAAGTCATTGGTCTTGCAAAATTCTATCATGCCATCTCCAGCATTGTTTCTATCACTAAGGCTGTATTTTCCAACTACTGATCCTTCTTTGTCTCCAACTTTCACATTCCAATCACCAGTAATTATCAATGTGTCTTGATTGCATGTTTGGTCAATTTCAGACTGCCGAAGTGGGTAAAAATCTTCAGTTTCCTCAACTTTGGCATTAGTGGTTGGTGCGTAAATTTGAATAATGGTCATGTTAACTGGTCTTCCTTGTAGGCATGTGGGTATTCTGTTATCACTGACAGCGTTGTACTTTAGGATAGATCTTGAAATGTTCTCTTTGACGATGAATGTGGCGCCATCCCTCTTCAATTTGTCATTCCTAGCATAGTAGACCATATGAGTGTCTGAGTTAAAACGGCCAATACCAGTCCATTTCAACTCACTAATGCCTAGGATATCGATCTTTATGCAGTCCATTTCATCTTTGATGACTTCCAGTTTTCCTAGATTTGTACTTTGTACATTTCACTTTCCTATTATTAATGGATTCAGAAGAGGATGTGGAACGAGGGATGTCATTGCTGATGTCAGATGAAAGCAGAGAATACCAGAAAGATGTCTCCTGTGTTTTCTTGACTATGTAAAGGCATTCGACTGTGTGGATCGTAACAAATTATGAATAACTTTGTGAAGAAGGGAAATTCCAGAATACTTGATTGTGCTCACGAGGAACCGTACATACACCAAGAGGCAGTCATTTGAACAGAACAAGGGGATACTGTGTGGTTTAAAATCAGGAAATGTGTTCTTCAGGGTTGTATCCTTTCACCATACTTATTCACTCTGTATGCTGAGTAAATAATCCGAGAAGCTGGACTATATGAAGGAGAATGCGGCATGAGGATTGGAGGAAGAGACATTAACAATCTGTGATATGCAAATGATACGACTTTGCTTGCTGAAAGTGAAGAAGACTTGAAGCACTTACTGATGAAGATCAAAGACTACAGCCTTCAGTATGGATTGCACCTCAACATAAAGAAAACAAAAATCCTCACAACTGGACCAATAAGTAACATCATGATAAAGAGAGAAAACATTGAAGTTGTCAAGGATTTCATTTTATTTGAATCCACCATCAATGCCCATGGAAGTAGCAGTCAAGAAATCAAACGGCATATTGCATTGGGCAAATCTGCTGCAAGAGACCTCTTTAAAGTATTAAAAAGCAAAGATGTTACCTTTGGGGCTCAGGTGCCCGTGAGTCAAGCCATGGTGTTTTCAATCACCTTCTATGTATATGAAAGCTAGACAACAAATAAGGAAGACTGAAGAAGAATTGACACCTTTGAATTATGGTGTTGATGAAGAATATTGAATACTATGGACTGTCAGAAGAATGAACAAATCTGTCTTGGAAGAAGTACAGCCAGAATGCTCCTTGGAAGCAAGAATGGTGAGACTTCATCTCACATAGTTTGGACATATTATCAGAGGAACCAGTTCCTGGAGATGTACAACATGCTTGGTAAAGTAGAGGTCAGTGAAAAAGAGGAAGGCTCTCAACAAGGTGGATTGACAATGGCTGCAACAATAGGCTCAAGCATAGCAAAGATTGTAAGGATGGTGCAGGACCGGGCAGTATTTCATTCTGTTGTACATAGGGTCTCTCTGAGTCGGAACTGACTTCATAGCACCTAACAACAATGACAACAATGGAAAATAGCTTTTCAGTTATTGGACTTAAAAGGTGACGGTGTATGGAAGATTATCACAGCATGTGTGTTTATTAAGTTAGTGCAACCATGTGGTTGAGTTTAGAGAAATTTAACAGAAAAGAAATGATTGCAACTGATTAGGAAAAACTTAGAAAAGTTTGGACAGACTCTTGAGATATCAAATTTGAATTCATTAATTTAGTACATTCTCTCTCATTTATACTAAAATCAATTTACTTCCTGCATGGAATCATTAATTCCTGATAGCCACTGTCTCCTGGGTGGTGCTGTGGGTTGGGGGTGGGTGAGGGAGAGAAGGAGGTGTATTTGTGTGTATGTGTGTGTTCATGAGCGCAAGTGTGCATGCATACATACACACACACATTTTAGATCCCACTTTTGACTGACTCTACCTGGTCGCTCCCATATCTGCCAGCCAATGCTAGACAGAAAAGACACTGCTTCTATCTTGGGGACAGAAGATACTCTGTCACTGACTGCCTTGTTGAGAGACTTGCTATCTTCACAACATGAGTCATTTATTTTTGTTTGCCAAGAAATTTAGAAAAATAAACTAAGCTATGATTCCTTAATGTTGTAGAAAATAGCATGTGTGTGGTCACTGTCAAGTTTGGGAGTGCCGGAGGTTTGAGGATAATGTGTATGGCCAGGGCAGTCCTGCTCTCAGGTTTTACAATGCTTGCTGGATAGGAAATTTACATGTAATTGAAACAAGAAAATACAGATAGTCATCAGAAGCTTAAAGGAGTAAAATAAATAGTTTATTACTTAGTTATTGACCTTAGAATACTATTCTGGAGTCCTGAGTACCTCCATATCCCAAGACTAATGTATTTTAGCCGTAAATAAACTGGCTGCCTAGAGCAATAAGAGTCAATAAAACAAATACATAAATACATACCTACCTACATAAATACATGAATAGCAAACAAAGTCCTATGGTTTAAACATTTGAAGTAAATATTAATTAAAACGAGAAAATCAGATGTGTATTTTCTTGTTTAGTTTTTTTAAAAAATTATTGTGGTAAAATATATATAACAAATCATTTACCATTTTAACCTTTTTAAGTGTATAATTCAGTAACATTAATTACATCCACCATGTTGTGCAACCATCTTAACACTATATATTTCCAAGTGTTTTTCATCATCTTAAACAGAAACTCAGTACCACTGAGGCAATAACTCCACATTTCCCTCTCCCCCAGCCCCTAGTAACCACTAATAAACTTTTATTGCCATGCATTGCCTTTTCTAGATATTTCATATAAGTGGGATCATACAATATTTGCCCTTTGGTGACTGACTTATTTCACTCAGCATGTTTTCAAGATTCATCCATGTTGTAGCATGTATCAGAACTTCATTTCTCTTTATGGCTTAATAATATTCCATTGTATGTATATAGCACATTTTGTTTATTCTGTTGATGGATTTATGGGTTGTTTCCACCTTTTGGCTATTCTGAATAACGCTGCAGTAAGCACTGGTTTACAAGTATCTGATTGAGTCCCTGTTTTCAAGTCTTTTGAGTATATACCTAGGCCTGGAATTACTGGGTCCTATGGTAATTTTAGGAAACCCTGGTGGCCTAGTGGTTAAGAGCTATGGCTGCTAACCAAAATGTTGGCAGTTTGAATCCACCAGGTGCTCCTTGGAAACCCCACGGGGCAGATCTACTCTGTTCTATAGGGTCGCTATGAGTTGGAATCGACTTGATGGCAGTGGGTTTGGTTTTGGGTTTTTATGGTAATTTTATGTTTAACTTTTTCAGGAACTGCCAAACTGTTTTCCAGAAGGGCAGAACCATTTTACATTCCCATCAGCAATGAATGAGGATTCCAATTTTTCCATATTCTTTCTAGCACTTGTTATTTTCAGATGTTTTTTTTTTTGTAATAGTCATATTAGTGGGTAGAAGTGGTATCTCGTTGCAGTTTTGATTTGCACTTTCCTAATGACAACTGAGGTAACGAGGAGCCCTGGTGGCACAGTGGTTAAGAGCTATGGCTGCCAGCCAAAAAGGTCAACAGTTCAAATCCACCACGCGCTCCTTGGAAACCCCATGGGGCAGTTCTCCTCTGTCCTATAGGGTCGCTATGAATCAGAAATGACTCAACAGCAATGGGTTTTTAATGACAAATGACGCTGAGCATCTTTTAATGTACTTATTGACCATTTGTATATCTTCTTTGGAGAAATGTCTATTCAAGTCCTTTGCCCATTTTTTAATTGTGTCGTTAGTCTTTTTGTTATTGAGTTGTAGGTGGTCTTTATATATTCTAGATATTAAATCCTTATCAGATATATGGTTACTGTTTACTTTATTTTTGATAGCTTTAGATTCCTATTAGCTAGCTTAGTCAAACTGGCATCTATCCAGAAAATATCCTTTTAGATACATAATTTTATTTATGAAAAATAATTTCATCTGTCATTTTATAGCTTTAGTCTGCAGAACCCCATGTGTCTGTCAGTTTGTCATACTGTGGTGGCTTGTGTGTTGCTGTGATGCTGGAAGTATGAATATAGGAAAACTGGAAGTCATGAAAAATGAAAAGGACTGCATAAAGATTGATATCCTAGGCATTAATGAGCTGAAATGGAATAGTATTGACCGTTTTGAATCAGACAATAATATGGTCTACTATGCTGGGAACAACAAGTTGAAGAGAGATAGTGTTATATTCATCATCAAAAAGAACATTTCAGCTTCTGTCCAGAGGTGAGATGGGAAAGCAGAGAGAGTTAGGAGCTGGTTGAATGGTCATGGGGAATCAGGGGTGGAAAGGAGGAGTGTGCTGTCACAGAATGCGGTGAGCAATTAGGGTCTCGTAACAATGTATGTATAAAAATTTTGTATGGGAGACTAACTTGAAATGTAAACTTCATTTAATTACAACAATTAAAAAAAAAATTTCAAGATCTATCCTGAAGTACAGTGCTGATCCATCCATCAGACAATACTGTGTGGATCATGACAAATTATGTATAACATTTCAAAGAATGGAAATTCCAGAATATTTAATTGTACTCATGAAGAACCTGTCCATAGACCAAGAGGCATTTATTCGAACAGAACAAGGGGATACTGTGTTTAAAGTCAGGAGAGGTGTGTGTCAGAATTGTATTCTTTCATCATGCTTATTCAATCTGTATGCAGAGCAAATAATCTGAGAAAATGTACTATATGAAGAAGAACGAGGAAGACTCATTAACATCCTGCGATATGCAGATGACACAATCTTGCTTGCAGAAAGTGAAGAGAACTTATCCCGAGAGTACAGCCCCCAGACAGCCTTTTAGCTTGGTAATGAGGTCACTTCTGAGGTTCATCCTTCAGCCAAAGATTAGACAGGCCCATAAAACAAAATGAGACTAAAGGGGCACACCAGCCCAGGGGCAAGGACTAGAGGCAGGAATGGACAGGAAAGCTGGTAATAGGGAACCCAAGGTCAAGAAGGAAAAGTTTTGACATGTCATGGGGTTGGTAAGCAATGTCAAAAAACACTATGTATACTAACTGTTTAATGAGAAACTAGTTTGTTCTGTAAACCTTCATCTAAAGTACAAAAAGAAAAGAAAAAAGTTGAAGGTAACTTCTAATCAACTTAATATCAACAGAGAAATAAATTTCAATAAAATTGCTGTCTTAATTAGAACTCACACTTTCACACACTATTTAAAGTGTCATCAGTAAAAGATAGAAGTCCAATTAAACTTCTTTTTAATTTCCATCAAAGGAAAGATGAAAAGGAAAACGTTACATGAGAAGGGAAAAACAAAATAATTATGTCAAGAAAAGTAAAGTACACATTGCAAATATGTATACCAAATATGTACTTTAGTTTCTTAATTTTTAAAATTGAAACTATCAATTCTCACCAGCACTTGATACAGTGATCTCTGATTTAGGAGATAATATTGGAAGCATTATTCCATTAAAAAAAAAGAAAAGAAAAGGAAGAGAACTTGAAGCACTTAGTGATGAAGATCAAAGACTACAGCCTTCAGTATGGATTACACTTCAACACAAAGAAAACAAAAATCCTCACAACTGGACCAATAAGCAACATCATGATAAATGGAGAAAATATTGAAGCTGTCAAGGATGTCATTTTACTTGGATCCACAATCAACACCCACGGGAGCAGGGGTCAGGAAATCAAACCACATGTTGCACTGGGCAAATCTGCTGCAAAAGACCTCTTTAAAGCATTAAAAAGCAAAGATGTCACTTTGAGGACTAAGGTGTGCCTGAGTCAAGACATAGTATTTTCAGTTGCCTCACATGCATGCAAAAGCTGGACAATTAATAAGAAAGACCAAAGAAGAACTGATGCCTCTGAGTTGTGGTGTTGGCAAAGAATACTGAATATACCATGGACTGCCAGAAGAATGAAGTCTGTCGTGGAAGAAGTACAGTCAGAATGTTCCTTAGAAGAGAGGATGGTGAGACTTTATCTCACGTACTTTGGACATGTTATCAGGAGAGACCAGTCCCTCAAGAAAGACATCATGCTTGGTAAAGTAGAGGGTCAGCGAAAAAGAGGAAGACCCTCAGCAAGATGGATTGACACAGTGAATGCAACAATGAGAGGAGGGTGCGAGACCAGGCAGTGTTTCGTTCTGTTGCACGTAGAGTTGCTATGAGTCGGAACTGACTCGACAGCACCTGACAACAATAACAAGTCTGCAGAGGGAAATCATGTTAACAGGTTTAATCTGTCATCTTTATTTTGAGCTATTCAGAATATTAAAATACATAGCTATGTTACAGGCCATTACGTATCAGCATTTTTTATGTAACTCGTCTTAATATTTAACTGCGCACTAAAATAACTTCTTAAAAGTATTTTATTTTCTTGATAGAACAGACACAGAACATACTTTTTGTCTTGATACCTTGGTGCAAAGGTATCCATAATTATTACTATTGCAGAATTAAGCATGTCTTCAGAGATTTGACAATGTACAGATGGGTGATATCCCAAAATTATCTATGTAGAGATTGTTTCAGAGACTAGAAATCAATCTTTCCCTCTAACACTGATTTTTCAGTGTTCTTATACTCTAAATAAATAACTAAATTGACATCCCCTCCCTTGGACTGAATTTGGGGAACTCTTATTTTCATGAGGAAATTTGACTTTTCATTAGCACTTTTAATGAATTTCCCATGCTGAGCAAAGATATTTGAATCTAGTAAGGAATTAGTCAAAATGCATTCCCTTGCACTGGGATAGAGTTTTTGTTGTTCTTATTTAGTTTTGTTTTTTAACCAGGAGTTTTGTGCTAGACTTGCTTGTGATTGGAGTTCTGACCTATTGCTTTGACTCTAAGTCTGCACAGGTTTAATTATGATGCCCATATCTATGCAGAAGCAAGCGCTCATTATTGTATTTATTTTTATTTTACATACATGTAATAATCAGGTTTGTGAAAGGAACAATGAATTACTGACTACTGACAGCTTCATTTTTTAATAAACAATAATTTATCATGATTAAATTGGATTAGAGTGTTTTTTATTACCATAGTTTCAAAAACACAGCAAAAAAAGAAAAACAAAATAAACATAAAATACACTTTAATAAAAATAAGTGACTCCATCAGCATTTAAAATATAATTCCATGTGGAGTTGAACATTGCAAAATGCTTCATTATTTATACTTTTTGGGAGAGTTCATTTGTTTCCAAAGTAGCAAAATAAATCAATTTTTCTTGTGATATTATAGGAAATGTATTAATATCTGGATGGCACAAATGATTAAGTGCTTGATTACTAGCCAAAAGGTTGGTGGTTCAAACTCACTCAGATGTGCCTCAGAAGAAAGGCTTGGTTATCTGCTTTTGAAAGAGCACAGCCTTGAAAATCCTCTGGAGCAGTTCTGTTCTGCACACACAGTGTTGTCATGAGTTGGAATCAACTTGATGACAACTAACAGCAGCAACATTGTTGTTGTTGCTGAGTGCCGTTGAATTGATTCCGACTTATAGTGACCCCTTGTGACAGAGTAGAACTGCCCCATCGAGCTTTCTAGGTTGTAATCTTTACAGGAGCAGATTGCCGGATCTTTCTCCTGCAGAGCCGTTGTGTGAGTTCTAACCGTCAACCTTTCAGTTAGCAGCTGAGTGCTAACTATTGCGCTGCCAGTGCATCTTACAGCAGCATTAAATGTATAAATTAAATTTTAGCCTTAAACAAAAATGTAGAGACAGAAACCCTTTGCCTAAAGCCGGCACCTTGAGTTTGGACTTCTAGTCTCCTAAAATGTGAGAAAATAAATTTGTTTGTTAAAACCATCCACTTGTTGTATTTCTGTTATAGCAGCACTGGATAACTAAGACAGATGACCTCTAAATTAAGGCAAAATGTACTCAACGTTGTACTTTGGCCCTTGTGGGTTTGCTTTGAATTTCTTCAGCTTCAAGTTGAACTTGCATATGAGCAATTGATGATCTGTTCCACGGTCGGCCTCTGGCTTTGCCTTGACTGACGATACTGAGCTTCTCACGGTCTCTTTCAACAAATGTAGTAGATTTGATTCCTGTGTAGTCCCTATGGAAAACTCCACAGGTATTGTCACTGATTATGTTGTTGACAAAAAAATATTTCCGATGAACAGGTCTTTGGTCTTGCAGAATTATATCACGTGATCTCCGGCATCATTCCTATCAACCAAGGCCATGTTTTCCAACTACCAATGCTTCTTCTTTGTTTCCAGCTTTCACATTCCAACCACCGGTAATTATCAATGCATCTTGACTGCGTGTTTGAACATGCGATCAGATTGCAGCAGTTTGTAAAAATCTTCAATTTCTTCATCTTTGGCATTCGTGGTTGGTGCATAAATTTGAAAAATAGTCCTATTAACTGGTCTTCCTTGTAGGGGGTAAGGATATTAATCTGTCACTGACAGCATTGTACTTCAGGATAGATCTTGAAATATTCTTTTTGATGATGAATACAGCACCATTCCTCTTCAATTTGTTGTTGCGAGCATAGTAGAACACATGATTGTAGGATTGAAAATGGCCGATACTAGTCCATTTCAGCTCACTAATGCCTAGGACATCAATCTTCAAGTGTTCCATTTCATTTTTGATGGCTTCGAATTTTCCTTGATTCATACTTTGTACATTCCACTTTCAGATTACTAATGGATGTTTATTGCTGTTACTTCTCATTTTGAATTTGTCACATCGGCAAATGAAGTTTCCAAAGGCTTTACTTCATTAAAGTTGACTCTACTTTGATAAGTTAATTCTTTCCCAGTCATATTTTGAGTGACTTCCAACTTGGGGAGCTCATCTTCCAGAACTATATTGGACAATATTCTATTATGATCCGTAGGGTTCTCACTGGCTAATTTTTGAAGTAGATCGACAGGCCTTTTTGCTAGTTTGTCTTAGTCTGAAAGCTCTGCTGAAACCTGTCCACTATGGGTGACCCTGCTGGTATTTGAAATACCAGTGGCATAGCTTCCACCATCATAGCAACATGCAAGCCATCACAGTATGACAAACTGACAGATGGGAAGTAGCAATCAATACATAATGAGCAACACGTATTTTGGGAATGGAATTCAAATTAAAAAATAATTTACAAATACTCTATCTTTTGGAATAATTCATACTTGGGGGGTGGAATTTATTAATTTTGATGTGTGTTGTTGTTGTTGTGTGCCATTGAGTCAATTCTAATTCATAGGGACCCTATAGGACAGAGCAGAACTGCCCCATAGAGTTTCCAAGGAGCAGACAGTGGATTTGAACCACCAGCCTTCTGGTTAGCAGCCTCAGCTCTTAACTACTACGCTACCAGGGCTCCAATTTTGATGTATAGGAAATCCAAAAGAGACACAATTTTCTATTCTGTTTTACACCTGTCATGAAATAAAGACATATATTTCCAACTTTTCCTTTTCCAACAGAAGACCTAATGTTATAAACTTCAAATATATATGTTTTGGGTTCAAAACAATCATTATTTTATGTTATGTATTGACCTGCGAAAGCAATACAATATACCTCTAGGCAAAGGGTCTTGCAAGACATACCATTTCTTGAATATATTATTGCATCTTGCCTTCTTTGGATTCCTCTTTGCGTGTTCCCTCTTTTTAGACAGGTAGGTTTACACCAGTTGTGAACTGGATCTCAGTGTCTATAGTAACAAGTAAGGATGTCTGGAAAATGTTGAAGTCCAAGTACTGAAGGCTGGCCTGGATTTGAGCAACAGAAGTAGAGGGGGCTCTTGAGTTGTAGCCCCCCAATTCCTTAGGTGCTAGAGGAATCAAATAGGTTTCAGGGACTCCTGAGAACTTAGGTTTCTTTCATTGAATATGGATGTTCCCTGGTGGTTCTGGGCCACCAAAGCCATAGAATTAACACATGTCCCCAGGGCTATTGATGGTTCTGGATATGAGTCTCTGGATAATGGCACACGATCTTTTCAGGTTTAGCTGAGCCCGGATACAACGCACAAAATTAAAGTCATACTGGCCTTAAACTTAAAGTGAATCAACGGACCTACTACATCACTCATTTTTACTTAATAACTCTTTCAATATAAACATTTCACTAATTCGGAAAAAAGTAAGAGACCAGGAGAAAGCTTAAAAGTTGTAATTATAATGAAGCCATCTGGGCCTGGATAAAACTAATAATTACAAATGAGAGATGGAAATTTTAGTCCTTAAAATATGTTAAGGTTTTAAAAAAAGTATTAGGAGTAATTTGCTGTGATTGGAAATGCTTTCAAGTATTTGGATGAAAGGCACCTTGGCAAATAAAAAGAATGAGTTCTTCAGTTAATAAGAATAGTAATTTGACACTTTTATATGAGGAGCTTCAATACATATTAGATATATTAAACATCCCAACACGCCATGTGAGGTTGCTTCTTTCCTAGATGACCACATGGACAGGAACTGACTCATAAAACTTCACAGAACAAGTTACCAACATAATTTGAATTTTAATCTGTGACTTATTCCTAGCCTGGGTAGCTACCCATGGTTATACACCTAGGAAGTGTAGATTCATTAGTCAACGTTTATTGAGTACTGACTATTGAGTATTGTACCAAGCACTATAGTAGGTGATGGGTTTCCAAAGATAAATAAAACCCAGTTTTTTTCTGCCGTCAAGAAGTTTACAGGCTTTCTATGTTCACCTAATTATCCTGCAGCTGCCCACATGATTATTCTGGAAGATGCAGCAGCCTCTTGGGTTTTACCCTGGCTCCAGCCTGGGAATTTGTCATGAAGTATGCCTCATCTGCTGCAAAAGACCTCCTTAAAGTGATAAAAAGCAAAGATGTCACTATGAGGGCTAAAGTGTGCCTGAGTCAAGCCATGGTATTTTCAATCACCTCATGTACATGTGAAAGCTGGACAACGAATAAAGAAGACCAAAGAATTGACACCTTTGAATTATGGTGCTCGTGATGAATATGAATATACCATGGACTGCCAGAAGAATAAACAAATCTGTCTTGGAAGAAGTACAGCCAGAGTGCTCCTTCGAAGTGAGGATGATGAGACTTTGTCTCACATACTTTGGACATGTTATCAGGAGGTACCAGTCCCTGGAGAACAAATCAAATGTGTTATCATGTCTCTTTCTAATTTTTTTCTTCTTTCAATTGAAATGATAAATATTTCTCTGCTCTTGAGCCAGTTGGTTCTTGCCACCTGGTATGCTCCTTAGATTGACTTCCTCTCATAAATTTATTTTATGTTTATTTCTGACTTTGAAGATCAAAGGTTCTTAGAAATCCTCTTCCTTTTTCTGTGAGATAAGTAATCCAGTAATCCTCCTGTTCATTTCCTTGTCTCCCAGACACATATTCCTTCATATGAGACTGGAAGAGACTTTAGAAATGAATACTTCTCACCTTTCATATTCCTTCACACCCTAACTTATTACTTGTTGTTTTTAGGTGCCGTTGAGTTTTATTTATTGCTAGGGATGCCTTATGTCTCTTCAGTTTCCAACAACACTGCTCATAAGAATTAGAGAAACAGCTGTCAACAGCAGTCCCAGGTAGTAATCCTTATTGCTCATCAAATTTTCGTATCATGTGTTGATACTGGACTATATCCATAGCCCAATTAAGATGATTTTTAAAATGATATTGTGGTTTTTCTTTGCCACAGTTCTCTATTAGCAGAGCTAATTAAAATATGATTATATGTTTACACGTGTCTCTGGAATGTGTTTTGGACTTATACTTTAATCTGGGTGTGTCATTCTGGCAATTTTCAATAGTTCTGATGGAATAATAAAGTTTTACCATGAAGTTCAGATCATAAAAGACAGAAGCTGCCAATTTTTCATGTCCTGGGCTTCTGCTTATCTCCTTGCTTTGTACTTCATGTTCAGGATGACCAGTATCTTCATTTGGTCTAGAGAAGCATCAGCCTAAGCAGAGATGATTTCCTCCATTTGTACCCAGATGAGTTGCTGTTGGTTTTACCCTTCCATGTGTGCTGAAATTGGGTAATTAAAATTTTTACCCTAAGTAGAGGTAATTATAAACCATTTTCTTCAGTTTTTGTTAGGCTCTAAGTAGACTATTGAGGGAGCAGTTAAACTAGAAAGATAATGTCATGAGTATGTGGAAAGAAAGAAGTTTATACCAAAAATAACAAGAACGGTTAACATTTATACATAATCTTCTCTAGCTAATCAAAAATTGATACTGTATTTGGAGTTGTTCATGTTTGACATTTAGAGAATTATGCAGTCACATTTATTCCTTAATACTGAATTTACTCCAGTGAAATTATCAAGCCCATCAACAAACCTTTCTCTACATTGTGTCTGTCTCGATACAGCTTACTTATTCCATTTAGAAAGTAAATCCACTGGACAATTTCTTCTGTTTTCACTAAGCCCACTAAATTCTTCCTTTTTGCTTCTCTGAACAAGACCTTGTGAGTATAGAAAGGAGAATAATCCTCATTGTTCATTTGTTGGCTTCTCAACCAACAATCATGCTTTACCAATCTCATTTTGAAGATAAGGTCACCAGCCACCCCTGGAATCTACATAGTAATGATACGTGGCTGTTTGGGTGAAGGGCCTCTTGTGACTTCATGTTTTTTGTTTGTTTATAAAGAACCCCTCATGGATGTAAAAAACTGGAGAACTTGCCTAAAATAGCCCCACATCCTATCTTAAACTCTCTAAGCACTTTCTTTTTCCAGGCAATATCCAGGTATTTTTCTCTCTATTTAAGAAGGAACAAAGCAAACACTTCTCTGTAGTGTCAAATTACTTTATGTCATACAAAAATATTATATAATAAAGCCTTTTTTTGGCAATTTTAAAATTTAATATTTATTATTCATTCATTTACTGAATGCCTTTTTGTGCCCAAACTGTCCCATTTGAAGATTCCAACTATTTTTACAATTGTTCTTTACATAGATAATGGGTTATAGCTCATATTGTAGTCTTATCTCTTTAGGATAAGACTTGTTGATTTCACGAAGAAGAATAGTCCTTAAATCATTGTTCTTCAACTACTTCCATTTATTTATTTATTATTATTAAAGGCAAATCATGCCTTTTAAAATCTTGTTGGATGTAGGGGCTTTAATGTTATTTCTGCATATGAAATTGTTCAGCATTCTAGTTGTAATGCTGAAATTTGTTTTAATTAGTAGATGTTGTTATTTTTCCCTTGATTACTAATGTATACTCAATATCAATGTCAATATTTTTTTTTTCAATATGCGATATTAATACTAAGCATGCATAACTGATAACCAAGATTTAATTAGTGTCCAAAAAACTTTTACTGTCATGTATTGACAGTAAGGAGAGTGGTAGAAATGAGCTGAGCGGCTTGCTGTAGCAGTCACAATCACTTTGTGTTTGATCCTGAAAAACATCAATGCTTGGGAGAAGTCAGATGTTATTTCTTTCTGGTCAAAGAAACTTAACTGTGATTAATTATAATCCTCAGATTTAATTTTTAAACAGTCAAAAAGCAAAGGGTCTTGTCGCTTGAGTTTGTGTCTTTCTTAAAAAGAAAGAAAGAAAAAAAAGCACCAACCAAAAATAAACGAACCAACTAACCAACCCACTGCCAGTCATGAATTTAAATTTAAAAAACTCAGTTGATGAACTGATTGTGTCAGGCTTTACTTCAAAAGTACACCCAGAAATTACATTCTCTTTACATAGATTCCAAGGATCTAACACCCAATAAATTGTAGCATGTGGGGCGGAGGGGAGGGGAGGAGTTCAAAAAACAGAGAGGAATAACAGATAAAAGAGAAAAAAATCAAATAACCAAACCTTCAGATTTTATATAATTTACTAACTAGGAAACTGTAACGGTGCCGCCCATCCTGTATTCTGTGGAATTGTTCCAATTCTACCAGGAAAATCTTACATCCTGTAAACTTCACTTTCATATCTGAATAAATGCTTAATATTTATTAGAGTACTAAAACAAGTTATTTTACGATGAGGGCTAGTTATATTACCACCTTGTTTTTGCCAGGCACATACTCTAAAAAATGTGGAAAACCCACTCACAGATAACTTTATTAAGACATCTTTAGTGGTTGCCTTTTACAGCATATAACATTTAAAAGTAAATGACCTTTAAAATTGCATTGATTAATGGTAGGGTTGCACAGTCAATTATTGTAACTGCTGTCAATAAGTTGTACACTTGTATAAAATTGAATTGGCAGAAGTTGTGTGATAGATATATTTATAACAATGACAAAAAAAAGAGTAGCTGCAACAAAAGAGTAGCTGCTGAGGCTGCTTATGTCCAAAAAACACCTCATGGAATTTAGTTCCTTGGTTTGGAGGTTTAGGGTCATTGTTTCATGGGACATCCAAGTTCATTGGCTTAATAACATGTTTAGTACTTCTGTTCTACCTCCTAGTTCGTTGTGTAGTACCTGGGGTCTTAAAAGCTTGCAAGCAGCCATTCAAGGCACAGCAATTGGTCTGTATTCACCTGGAGCAACAGAGGAAGAAAGGCAGTCGGGAATAGGCGGAGGATATGAAATGTGTGGCTAATTGCCTCCAACTGCAGTCCATTCCAGAGGAACTGAATGGTGCCTGGCTACCATTACTGGACAATTTGATCAAAGATTCCACAGAAGAATCCTGATGAGAACAGGGGAAAATGCAGAACAGAGTTTCAAATGCTCATGGACTCCAGACTTCCTAGAGCCGTGGAGGGTGGATGAACCCCTGAAACTATTGCCCTGAGATAATCTTTAAACCTTAAATGAGAAGTATACCCTGAAGTCTTCTTAAAACCCAACAATAGTTTAGCTTAACTAGTAAAAAAGGTCTGCCTTGAGCACTATGCTCTTTTAAGAACTATTTATATGGGATCAAATTGACAACAGTAACTCGAAAGATTAGATAAGAACCTTAGGGGGCAGTCAGTTTATGTTAATGATGGGGGAACAACTCAGAAAAAGAGAATAAGAATGGTTACACAATTCGAAGAATGTAATCAGTGTCACTAAATTGTACATGTAGAAACTGTTAAAAAAAATAAAAAAAGATAATGTGGCAGATTGTGATAAATGTAACTAATGTCACTGAACAATTTGTGTGGAAATTGTCAAATAGGAACTTAACTTGCTGTGTAAACGTTCACCAAAAACTCAATACAATATTATTTAAAAAAAAAGTAAAATGACCTTTAATTTTAATGTATTCATAATTTTTTTAAATGTGGAAATAAGATGAGTCATATTTATTCTGTATATGCCTATCTTTAAAAAGTATAAATATATATACTCAGACCCACCAGAAGCTCTGTGGGAGAAAAGACCAGACAATCTCCTTCCATAAAGATTACAGTCTAGGAAACCCTATGGAGCAATTCTACTTTGTCATATAGGGTTGCTATGAGTCACAGTTGACTTGACAGCACACAACAACAACATATATTTATGAGTCATGGGGAATCTATAAATTATGTTTTTTATCCTTTTATTCAAATTATAATCTTACGTATTCACTTTAAAAAATTACTGGAAACACTTTCTTCGAAGGAATTTTTATCTGAGACCTCTTACTATGACACAGGCAAATTTTAGTATTTTCAATATTTGATGTCCATCACCTAAAACAGTATATCTGAAAACTATGCAACATTAATCATACTAGTAATAGTTTGGAGAATCCACAGAGCAGTAAATCTCCTTTAAGTCATAGCTACCACATGGACTCCCACACATGTCTGTCAGTTTGTCATCCTGTGGGGGCTTGCGTGTTGCTGTGATGCTGGAAGCTATGCCACCGGTATTCAGATACCAGCAGGGTCACCCATAGCGGACAGGTTTCAGCCGAGCTTCAGACTAAGACAGGCTAGGAAGAAGGACCCGGCAGTCTACTTCTGAAAAGAATTAGCTAGAAAAAACCTTATGAATAGCACGGAACACTGTCTGATATAGTGCCCGAAGATAAGCCCCCCAGATTGGAAGGCACTCAAAAGACAATTGGGAAGAGCTGCCTCCTCAAAGTAGACTCGACCTTAATGACGTGGATGGAGTCAAGCTTTCGAGTCCTTCATTTGCTGATGTGGCAGGACTCAAAATGAGAAGAAACAGCTGCAAACATCTATTAATAATCAGAACGTGGAATGTACACAGTGGCTGCAACAATGGGCTCAAGCATAATAAGGACTATGAGCGTGGCGCAGGACGGGCAGTGTTTCGTTCAGTAGTACATTGGGTCGCTGTGAGTCAGAACCGACGCCATGGCACCTAACAACAGCCACCACATGGACTACTAGTTCTTAAAATTCTGTACTGCTTGATTTAACTGAAAACGGTATCCTGAGGCCAAGCTTGTGTTTTCATAAACAAGTACCTAAAAACCTATTGCCATGGAGTCGATTCCGACTCATAGAGACCCTATAGGACAGAGTAGAACTGCCCCCATGGGTTTTCCAAGGAGCGGCTGGTGGATTTGAACTGCCCACTTTTGCTTAGCAGCCAATCGCTTAACCACTTCACCACCAGGGCGCCCATAAATAAGCAGTTTAAATAAAACTTAAAAAGTTGGATTCACTTTTTTTGAGGGCTCTATAGTACTAGAGCTTGACTTCTAACCATTGGAATCCACCAGCCACTCCTTGGAAACCCTAGGCGGCAGTTCTACTCTGTCCTACAGGGTCACTATAAGTCAAAATCGACTTGATGGCAGCTAGTTTGGTTTGGTTTTGGTTATGGTACTAGAAGGATTCCTGGTGGCACAGTGGTTAAGCATTGGGCTGCTAGCCAAAAGGTCTGCAGTTCAAATCCACCAGCCACTCAGTTGAAACCCTGTGAGGCAGTTCCACTCTGTCCTATAGGGTCACTATGAGTCGGCATTGACTCAACGGCAATGGGTTTTGAGTTTTTGGTTTATGATACTAGAAAGCTGTTTGAATTTTTTACTTCTTATGATTTTTGTCTTTGTGGACATTGATTAGTAGGGCAAACACAAACTCAAGATATTCTTATGCTTACAATAGAAGAAACAAGTTTTCAAAATGAGTCCATCTCTTAATTTATTTCTATTTTTTAGAATAGATTTTCTTCCTTTTATGAAGGCAAAAACCCATTCAAATACACTTCTTTAGAAATGCTGGCAAAATCACAAACATTTTCTGATTAAAACTAAGAAGGATTATTGGTCTTTTTCCTTGAATGGCACTTAATTCAACATTTCCTCAGTTCTCCATTCAACTCTAGCAGTGGTAACTAAAAGCATCAATTCTATGTCTAGTTACAGCCAAAGAATATAGCAGAACACTGGGTTTTAACAATTCCTCCAGGTGATTCTGATGCCACACTAAAGTTTGAGAATGGCAAAAGCCATACCCCACCTCACTCCTTCCTTTCTAACAGAATCCCTATGCAGATATTATTTGGATATCCTATGATCTCAGGAAAAGTGTTTCTAGTTTCTGGCCTAGGAGCAAGCTTGACCCAATACTGGCCAATGAAGTCAAAGAGAAATTCCCTACCATCTCCTGAGGGATATTTCCCTCCCTGTTAAGAGAGTGGATGCTAAGAGAAGCTCTCTGCTCTGTACCTCTACCTACTCCTGTCTTTGAATATGGTTATGGAAGAACATGATGCTTGGGGCACCTGCAACAGTCTTGCAACCCTAAAATGTCCAAGAGAATCCAAGAGACTTTAAACTCTGATATCATAGAGCCACTAAGCCAATATACCAGCAACTGCTTTCTTCCAAACTGTAGGGGGAAATAAACTTCATTTGCTTAAGCCTGCTATTAGGTGAGTATTCTGTTACTTGCAGCTGAAAGCATTCCTAAATGATACAACCAGACATCTGTAACCTATAGCACGTTATCAAAAGTTATACGTGGGTTGATTTTCAATGGAATCCATTTGCTTATTCATTCAGTCAAAAGCATTACATTTCTTAACCAACTACTGTGTGGCTGGCACTGTGCTAGGCACCAGAGATACAGTATTAAGCAAGACTGACAAATCCTCCTGCAGTTTGGGTGAACCAGTCCCAACTATCCATCTCAATGGCTAATTATTCATCTCAATGGTTCTCCCCTCATTATTCTCACCCCTACTTTTAGGATAGATGGTCTGTCTGCATTTACCATACCATTTCCTGCTTGTGAAATCATTCAGGGGCTTGGCCAGTCAGTACCACTACCTCCTTAACAGATCAGAAGGAAGAGAGACACACAATTCTTCAAAGACTGTCAACTTCCAAATTCGAACTTTAGTTTGTAAGCGTGAAGATTTAAAAAGGAATGATTGAAGTCAATGAAATTATAAAGAATGGAGAGAGAGTGAACACGAACTTCTGGGCAGTCTAAATAGTGTTCTTTTCTGAAAGTCTAAAAAATAAATGTAAATAAGTAGATTTTTTTTTCAGATGAGGGGTGATAATGGGTTCAGTTTATAAAAAGCACAGACAGAAAATGTAGAGATCACTAAACAGTCTCTACCAATTTTTTAAGATGTTTGTCCCTAAATTCTGATGATGAAGTAATTAACATTTGAGAACTTACCATATACTAGGCACTACATTTGTGGCATCTCATTTAAGCCCCATATTAACTATGCAAAGAAATGTTACTGTCTCCATTTTACAGAAAAGGAAACTGAGGTTCAGAGGTAATCTCGTCACACAATAAGTGGTGAACTCTTAATCAAATTCAAGTTTGTCTGGAGTCAAACAGCTTATCCCTGTACTATGTTGTGCCACCTTCTTAAAAACGGAGGCAAACCATTATGAGCTTCTAGAAATTGCCCTTTGGTTCCAAAGTCAGAGTCTGAATCTTAGTTTGATGAACTGTCAGGCTGACTTTGTCTGGCATTTATAGTTTTGTTCTTGGGAATAGTTTAAAAACAGTATCAACTTAGCAGCAGCTAGCAAATAATATTTAAGTTCAAAGAGTCTGGACTAAATATCAGAAGGATCTTCTTCCCTCTTTTAATTCAAGACAAATGGATTCCAGTAGAGAAGTTTCCTTTCCCTCAGGAGGGTGACAGAGTTATGCAGGGACAATCTGAACAATATGTATACCCAGAGTTAACCTGGACAGGCATATAAAGATAAATTTATCAGAGATACTTTGACCAGTAGTCCTTTCAAACATACCCCAGAAATGGTTACTACTCCCTTGCTGGTTGAGCTGATGGTTTATATCTATGGCTGGACATTAATTACGTGGCTGAGCTGTTTTTCTACAGACATATTTCGCAGAGAACTAGAAGTGTTAGATATTTTGATCTTGCTTCTGTCTGAACACAACAGCTAGTTAATTGGACCAAAAGGCACAGTTAGGGCACTTATGGGACATTTGTACCATGGCACCTTTATATACTGTTATGGTTTGCAAAGCAGTTTGAGACAAATGGCATTGATAAGTCAGTGTCTGAAATATGCAAACAAGAGAAATAATAAAATTGCCATATACTTGTACTTTAAAAAATGTGAACAGTTTGAAAAGAGAAAAATGTGCCAGATTTTTTTCCTGGGGCAAGATAGCACAATCAAATAAAGCTAGAGTGATACCAATTTAATGTAATTCATGAAATTTTAGGGAGGGATTATTTCCTAAATATCTAATCACCAGCTCTGTATAAGCTTACAATAGATAGATGAATGCATTTAATTTGCTATGATTACAGTCTTGTTTGAGCTGGCCACCTGCTTGTAAAAGGAGACTTAAAAATGGTAATACAGAAGAGACTCCTGTGAGATAAACATGAATCTTCCCTAAACCATTTCACCCTTTAGCCTAGATGATCTACTCTATGAAGGGTTAACATGCAATTAATCATCATTCTACATCAGTCCACATTTACCTCAAAGGACAATAAATTGCACATAAAAAGGAAAAACAAATTAGACATGTCTACAAGTAATTGGTACTAAGAGAAACAACTAAATTCATTTAATGATATCCTACATTCTCATAAATAGATAATTGTAGTCTAGGTGTTTTTCATTTGTGTTTTTAAATTAGTTAAAACATTAATGTTTTCTAATGTGACTTCCTAAGACTGCATTATTATTTTTTTCAAAGGATAGATCCATCTTAATGCTGTGAAGAACGCAAAGTAGAGTACACAAAAAGCACACACCTCATGACCACAAGAAATGGGATCCTAAACTTGCCACAACACAGTAATTGGTCATTACTGCCTATCTGAAGGGAAGGAGTGGGGATCAAAAGGGGGAAACTCAGAGTTCAAGGATACTTTCACTGACATTGATAACCTCAAAAATAATTTTGCCTATAACTTCTGGCAACATATTTTTGGCAAGTCTATAGGTGTGTATAGAAACATCAGTCTTCATATGTAAATGCAATAATGGTCTTCAGGAAACAAAACTTCAAATATCCATTGTTACATTTCAGACAACAGATGGACTAAACAATTCAAAAGCTATCAAGTGCAGAAGCACCAAAGTAGTTACCAAACCATGGTCCCTTATCTGGTAATTTTTTTTTTCCAGTTTATGAATATTTGGATCCAATATATATAAATAAAGTACTCAGATAATAAACAAGGATCATATGTCGCCTTAATGAATATTTCAAAATTCCGCATATACAAGTATTATTACTCTTTTTGGTGGAACATTTTCTAAATATCAAAGATGATTCTAAAAATTTCTTCTAGTACCCACCAAACCAAACCCACTGCTGTAGAGTTGATTCTGACTCATAGCAACCCTATAGGACAGAGTAGAATTGCCCTATAGGGTTTCTAAGGAACAGCTGGCGAATTCAAACTGCTAACCTTTTGATTAGCAGCTCTTAACCACTGCACCAACAGGGCTCCTCTTCTAGTACACCAGTGTTAATTTCAGCATTATTCACAGAAGCCAAAGGTAGAAACAGCCCAAATGTCCATCAACAGATGAATGGATAAACAAAATGTGGTGTGTTTATATATATATATGTGCATTGGAGCATTATTTAGCCATGAAAAGAAATGAAGTTCTAATACATGCTATGGCATAGATGAACCTTGAAAAGATTATGCTATGTGTCATAAGCCAGACATAAAAGGACAGATATTGTATGATCTCACTTATGAAAAATCTAGAAGAGGCATAGAGACAGAAAGTAGATTAGTGGTTTACCTTGGGCTTGGGGGAAAGGGCAATGGGGAGTTAATGCTTAAGGGGTATAGAGTTTCTGTTTGAAGTAACTCTGATGAAGCGTTTTGGAAACAAACCGTGGTGATGGTTGCACAACCTTGTGGATATAATTAATGTCACTGAAATGTACACTTAAAAGTGGTTAAAATGGCAAATTTTTAGGCTATGTGTGTTTTACCACAATGAAAAAATGTATTTCTTCTGGTATCATAGAAAAACTCAGCCTCTTATACCTAATACTAAATCTGTAGCTAATTCTCCTTTATAAATAGTTTTAAAAAACAACCTCATAAATCATGTAAAATCTACCCTGACCATGTCCTTTCTTACAATTCTGTCTCTTATTTCCCTTTACAGTGCCAAGAAATTCCTTTTGACTATTTTTGAAATAACAGCATTTTTATAAAGTCCAACTTCCACGTTTTTTACACTGATTACAAAATTCAGCAGTAATTGGTAAAAAAGAAATCCAAACAAACTAAAAACCACCAAAATATTTTAATTTGACCCAGTTTTCCCTGTTTATACCTAAAAATATAAAATCGAGCTTTTTACCAACCCACCTAACATTATTTTATTCATCTTGTAGCCAAGCAGTGCTCTGAAAGGGGGCTGGACTATCCAGCATTGGGCAGCAGGCACCATATTGAAGTTGAAATTAAGTAGTTCCCCTCTCAGCTTCCTGCCCCACACCCCAGTTTTATGCTAGTCTCAACCATCAACACTAACTTAGTTCCAAAATTCTAGGGGCGCCTGAATCACTGTCATCTTTAAGGGAGCCAACAGGGAAAAAGGCCATATTTATGCTCATTGGAATCAAAAGTGTTGTCTCCGAGCTTATGAGGATGGTGAGAAGCAAAGCGACAAAGGGGAAAGAGCAAAGGATTTGCAGTCAGACAAGTTTAGGCTTGAATCTTGGCTCTGCTTCTCCCTACTTGAGTGACTTTCAGTCAATTATTTAACCTCTCTCAGCTCAGCTTCTTTATGTGTACAATGAGGATAATAACAGTATTACTTCATAGGGGTGTAGTGAAGAAGAAATGAGATAATATCTGATAAGAACCTTGCATAACATCTGGCACTTATATAGTGCTCAAATATAAGATGTCTTTTGTTATACATGTGGCTCAATGCAGATAACATGGCAAGGAAACATTTCTAGTAGTCATCCTTGGGAGCGACCTTCTTATTGTATTTTTAACTCTCATTAAATTCTGAAATAACTCATTCTAGTCAATATTTTCTAATTGCAACAGAGAGGAGGACTTTGTCCTGGACACATGATAAGGATCTTCTCTCTAATACCAGGGTCTTTCTTATCACACTACGTCTGTGTGAGAAGAAATTCAAGGAGTCAGGACTAGGGATCTCCTCTAATCAGGATTTATGCAGTTAGACACCCGTATCTTTTATTATGCTGCTCTCATAATTAACATGCTATTACAATTGGGCATTTTATGAGACTCAGTAAGGAAACATTCAGTAGTATGGAAGTAGCATTTATTGGCATGACAAAAAATAAACAGGTATACTCTTTTTTTTTTTCCATTGAACGCTCAAGTTTAATGGGTGCCAATCCTTGTACTAGTACTGCTAGTGCTGAAATTACTACTAGCAATACGAATATAACAGCATTTGTTCCAAATTCTGCATCCATTCCTTGCTGTAGTAAAAAAAAAAAAAAAAAAAGTAAAAGTTTTAGAATCTGAAATTGTTGCATCTTCAGACCCCATAAATAACAGAAATACAGATCTTGCTTTCTGGATTTTTTTTTTTTTTTTGATGTAAATTATTGGATTGAAAGAGGACCAAGTGATTGTTAGCATCACAGTTTCTGAATGATAAACAAACAAGGTTCTTTTTTTTTTTTAATTGTACTTCAGGTGAAGGCTCACAGAACAAATAGTTTCTTATGAAACAGTAGTACACACATTGTTTTATGACATTGGTTAATAACCCCACAACATGTCAACCCTCTCCCTTCTCAACCTTTCTTTTTTGGTGAAAATATACATAGCCAAAGATATACCATTTCAAAAATTTCTACATGCACAGTTCAGTGACATCGACTACATTCTTCCAATTGTGCTGCTATTGTCACTTTAGATGAAGGCTTACAGAACAAAATAGTTTCTCATTTAACAGTTAGTACACATGTTGCCCTATGACAATGGTTAACAACCTCACAACACATCAACAATATCCTTACTCAGCCTTGGGTGCTGAATCATCAGCTTTCCCAAACAGGTACTCTTGCACAAGAGACATGGACTATGTCCTAAACTAAACATTAAGGAACTCTGAAATTTTTACTCACAGCCCACAACGCAGTCTTCATGAGTAAGTGTATGGCCGGCTCAGTAGGAATCAGCTTCCAGGTGTTGCTTAGACAAAGATATGCTGTGTGGAGTGTCTAAGGCAGAAGATTGAGGATATGAGAACTTGTAAACAGGAGCCCTTTGCTTAGATGGGTAAAGTCCTATGTGCTCTGTTCTGTGAGGATCTTGCAAGCAAACTCTGCAGTTGGAAAGGGTTCCAAGAAGACCAGTTAAAATGATTAAATGCCTGAGAAATAGACCTTGTAAGAAAAGTCTAAATCATCCATCTCTGATTATATAGTCTGAGGAAAGCAAGGCCTAGCAAGGTCTTGAGAATGTGAATGGGATATTGTTGTGGCTAGTGTCTGTCTTCTGTGTTACTGAAGGGAGAATAAAAGACGATGGCCTCTAAATTATAACATGAGTTAGGTTAGACAGTAAAGAAATGTCCTATGGCAAAAGTTGACAGAAACGGAGACATTTATTAAATGGAATTTGTATGTATTTTCTGGTTGTAGATAGTGAAAACTATAAACAGTTCATTTATTTCCATGTTTTAGCTTATAGTCAGTGTGATGGACAACATCATCTTTTTGCTCTTTTCCCATTCCCTTTCTTTTTGGTTAAGGTATTGTATGACCACATTGGGCCCACATTTATTCCAATTAACACTATTACTGAAAAGTGATAAACTTTCCTTCTAGGAATAGATTTCTCTCTCTTTATTAAGGTAGAATTCAATTAACATAAATTCCACCATTTAAACCATTTTAAAGTATACAATTCTGTGCTTTTAGTACATTCACAATGTTGCACAACCATCACCACTGTCTAGTCCTAGAACATTTCACCATCCTAAAAGGAAACCCCTATCCATTAAGTTACTTCTTATTCCCCCCTCCGCCTGGTCCCTGGCAACCACTAATTGGTTTTCTATCTCTATAGGTTTGCCTTGGGAATATATTTCTTTTGGAACCTTCTGAATTCTGCATTTAATTTTCCAACTAGAAATTGTAGACTACTGAGTGTACTTGTGTGTGCATGCCTGTGTGTGTGTGTGGTGTGTGTGCGAGAGAGAGAGAAATAGGCAGAGTCAGAATTCCTGAGAAACTTTGCAAGGTTGAATCTATCTGAAATATTCAAACAAAATGAAGATCGGGGAAGATACTGATCTGTTATAAATGGCAAATATTTCTTGAAATAAGCCCTTAATATTGTGAAAGGCTGCTGAATGGAAATAGGGCTTCATAGCTCCTAAGTTAGGCTAATAAGTTTCACATCCAACAAAAGCTCTGTCCTAGATCTGAGTTCTTCCTGTCATAATTGGTGATAACCCTATTGCTTTTCTTTGGAGCAGTGTAATGGTGACCATTCTCTATTCTGTGTTTGTCCTGGTGAGTATATCAGATGGCAGAGGAAACTTAGGAAGCATGCTGGGTAAGTGAAGAAGCAATTTAAAAATAAAACAAAACTTTTATTTCTCAACCATAAGTACTTGTTATCAATTTTAAATTATTATTATATCTCTATATATATCTTCAAGGCATCTATTCTTTGGTAAACTGATGTAAAACTGACATGGCTTTCTTAGTTACGATTACACTGACAGGAAAGTTGTGTTTTTTGAGTTCTGGAAAAAATGTATATGACTTTTGAAAGAAGTTCTTATTTTTCAACTTGTCAAACGTTCCCTCAGAAGGAGGAATAGTCAGTTGGGTCTTGTGATGTAAGCAGTGCTTTGTAATTTAAAATGTCAAGGCCAGGAGATTTCTGTCATTTTGCACATATTTTGAGGATTTTTATTCAATTTCCATTTTCAATTCCTTTTCATTTCATGAGCTCCAACTAATATATCTTGACTTTTCCCGTTAATTAGGCTTTAGAATTCCCCCGCTAAAGCTCAAACACCTCACTAGTTTTGATCTTCTGGATCTTGCTCATTTTCCTTCCAAAGCATCTTCCCCATTTGCTTCACTGCAGTCTCATCTGTTCATTTCACCGTTCTCAGATTTGGCTCCTGGGAATTCCTTGGTAAAGAGACTCTATATCACCTTTTGAGGTATACACTAACTTAGGTATACACTGACTTAAGTCATACACTGTCTTATTCCCACAATCGTCAACCAGAAGTAAAATTTTTTAACCTACTGAGCCTCCTTTTAGCCACCTGGAATTTGGGGACAGCACAACTTTCCTTCTTGTAGCATGTAATAATTAATGTAAAGCATTTTGAGGTTCTTGTTGCTGAGAGACGCTGTGGCAAATGTGTAAGGTATCATTATCTCTTGTGCCTCGCTTGAGGACCTATCAGAATTCATCTCTAATAACAGATCCCTATAATGTGGAGAGGTATAATCTGCCAGTTCCCTCATTTTCGTGTGCTTTAGTTTACTTCTCAAAGACATGTGGACACATGACCCTATTCTCCAACCTCAAAAAACAAACCAAAATCTCTCTGTGAGCGAAGAAGGGAAAGGACTTGGGAGAGTTACGTGAAAAAATGGGAAAAAAAGAGTTCTTGAAAAGGAAAAAAGCAGTTAACAGCAGTAGCTAAACTGTAAATCCTCTATCTCTGCCCTCCAGACCACATCCCAACCGAATCCTGTAGCACCCCGCCCGTCGGTAGACCTATGGGGCTCCTGATTGAGAGACCAGATACAGGGCATATATTCAGGCGTGTTTCCTTCCACTCCTGGGTGTCAGTTTGGCCTGGTGCTCAGGGTATGGCATCTGGAGTGGGAGTTTCAATGCGTAGGATCTACTCCCGGGGTTTTAGTGAGATTGAGAAGGGTAAGGTAACCGGCCGGCAATAGAGGCTGGTAAGGCACTGCGGGAGGAAAGTAGAAAAGTCGTGGGAAGCCTAAGTCTAGTGTGTTTTACAGTCACTCACCTGCCCCTCTAGGAGGTCACCGAATGACTTTATCTGGACTGGGACAGACCTGGGACACAACTGGGACAACCGGTATGCCTGGTAACTCCTTGTCAGACACTGGGGCGTTTGGTGGGGAGGAGATGCCCCGAGGGAGGGAGAAAGAGAAGGTGAGAGGGTGTAGAGGGAGAAGGGAAGGGAGGATGGTGAAGGGAAATGCTTGGGATGCCTCCTCCTGCCTGCATCTCCAGGAAAATTTGGTGATCCGAGTTTTGACCTGGGGGTGGGTCATTGACTTTCTGCGGGACTTCACCTTTCCAAGGCTTTGTTTACGCCTGTCTAGCAGAGGGCTGGGCTCTGGTGTTTGCACCCCCTTCCTGCCCTTTGATTCTCTTTCTTTGAAGGAAGCCCTGCTATCCAGCCCAGGGAAGGAAAGGCTGCAGGTGGGCCGGAACTGAAAGGACAAGAAAATGGCCTCTGTGAAATGGATTATACTTGTGTATACATTAAAAATGATTTTTATTTAAAGAAAAAAAGGCGCTGCCAAGCCCGGGCTGGAGCCTTTGCACAGTGACCGTCCAGCGGCCGCCTCCTCGCTCAAACGCCCAGGTAGTGAATGCGAAGCGCTTCCTTTAAGCACCTGGCGCTTCGGTTTGCACATAATCTCTTCACGACGGCCCCGCGGGGTCCAAGCACCCTATTCCCCTTCCCAGCTTCCCCGCCTCCCCGAGGCCCCTCCGGCGGCTTCTCGGCGGGCCGGAAAACCCGGCGAGTGGAGTAGGCCAAAGCGAAGGCCCCCGCAGGCCGCGCCGGTCGTTTGTGGCCAGTCGGACGCTTGCGCAAGGAGTCTTCTAAGCAAGGGCGTGCAGAGCGGCGCAGCGCGCTGAGTCGGCTGGAGCCGGGCACTGCGCCGCGGGTACGCCCGCGTGGCCCCAAGGCGAGGGGCGGCCCCGAGTCGGCGGCCAGAAGGAGCTCCGCCCCCATCCCAGTATAAGTGCTGGGCTGGGCTTGCGGCAGCCTCGGCGTTGGTGGCGCGAGCTACTGTGCTCCGGGCATTTCTCGGACGGCTGTTAGCCCCCCACCCGCTTCCATAAGGCTTTTCCTTTCCAACTTCAGCTACAGTGTTGGCTAAGTTTGGAAAGAAGACAAAAAGATCCCCCCGTCCTTTTTTCTTTTATTTGTCGTAGCAGGCGTAGGGGTCTTTTTGCACAGGGCTGTTGTGTTTTTAGCGGTGCTGTCTTCTCTGTTCCTTGCACTCCTGTCAACAACAAGCACCTCGGAAGAGTAGCAGCATCAACAGTAGCAGCAGAAGAGCAAGCGGGGGGCGCCCGGTGTCATGACCAGGGCAAGAGATCAAAACCGCCGGGGAGGATGCTGTGGTGAGTTGTGTTGACCAAATCCGTGTGCTGGAAACACAGGTTGGGTTTTGGGGGCAGGCTCCACGGGTTTTGGGGGTAATGTGACTGAGCTGTTAACCAAAGTGCTTGTAGTTCGTTTGACTCATATTTCTTGGGGGTTGAGGAAGAAAGGTGTGGGAAAAGGTGTTTGCACACAGGCAAGAATGGAGTGGGTTGGGCGGTCTGGATTGTCTTGTGGTAAAAAAAAAAAAAAAAAAAAGTTAAAGAATGTTGAAACAAGAGCTTTCTTCACTTTACGTGAAGTGAGGCAGTTATTGACCAATAGGTAATGCTGAATTTAAGTGAGTAGTGGTAAAGTAAATACAATGCATCCATTCCTAGGTGTCTTGATAGGGTGTACATGACTTATCCCACAGCATAGTTTTTAATAATCACGGTTTAATAAAAACAAATGGTAAAGCATTCTAGCCTCAGCTCACTCAAGTGACTAAATATGCTTATTACTTTTCCCTCTGTATGTGCTTGCAGGATCCTTAGCAAACTACCTGACCTCTGCAAAATTCCTTCTCTACGTTAGCCATTCTCTATCTACCTGGGTAAGTGAGAATATACAGTAATTCTTACAACATATGTTGCACAATTTCATATTTCCTTTCATTCGGGCCAGTTGCAGTAAGCCAGCTTCCAGTTTTGTCATGCAGTTAAATAAATTATCCAATGAAATAACGAAAAAGTTATGTTCACCAAAGATACGTTCCTAGCGGTATTAATAAAAAAAATTCATATACATTGACAAATATCCGAAGACAGGATTAACAAGGACAGGGATATTTACACTGTTTATAAATTGTGTGCTGCATTACTAGGCTTGGTAAATGGTAATATCTACTACTAAGAATGGATGGATGCCTCCTACCTTCTTTTACTTTTTAAATTTATTTCTCTATTTTCTCCTTTTGTTAAAATTTAATTCTAGCATGCTGCACTGTGAAAATACAGAAGAATGGTGGAGCGACTTACGGTTATAGGCTAATAATAGTACTCAAAAATTAATTTAAATATAAATGACCCCAAGAGCAAATATCTGAGTGACAAAAATTTTAGACTTAAAAAATTCTATCTGATGTTAGCTATGTGTAGGGTATCTCAGGCTATCTTGAAAACTATCATCCAATGAACTAAATTGTCTTAAAATCAACTGATGGGTGGCTCTCCCACTGACTTCCTGTGTGGTCTTGGAAAAGTCTCATTGTTTCAGTAGGCCTGGGTTCCTTCATCAACCAAAAAACAACAAAAGAGAATAATTTTGGAAGGATGCTGGATGTGTATTTAATTATGATGATTAGAATCTTTAAAATTAAACAATTACTCTTATTGTTTAAAAGCAATAAATATGAATATATTCTGTTCGTGCCTCATATGTAATATTTAACTGAACCATAAGTAAGGAGAAAGAATTTTGAGAGAACATATTTTGAATGCTATTTTAAAAAAAATTGGAAACTTTTATTGGATTGTCCCTAAGATATGAATGCAAGCTATTGTATGAGGAAATCTGTACTCATGCCCTTGGAAAATTATTAAGTGAGGTTATCAGCTGTCTAAGAAATAGCAGTTCACAGATAGCTATTTAGAAATGTAAGCTCCTGTCTTCCCCGAGGCTTAGACAGGGATGACTCTGCAAATACATGTAAACAAAGTGGAACTGGTGTGAGTTTGTTTCTGTTCCAAATAGCCAAGGATTCTAAGTAGAAATCTAGTTAAACTACCTTTAATAAATCTAAACCAAGTTTGTTTTTCCCAGTTTAACTTACTAAATGTTAAGTATTAAGAGGAGTCCCTGGGTAGTACAAACATTTAAGTGCTCGGCTACTAACCAGAAGGTTAGCATTTTGAACCCATCCCAAGGTGCTTCCAAAAGGTCACAGCCATGAAAACCCTATAGAGCACAGTTTTACTTTGAAAACACATGGGGTCGCCATGAGTCAGAATCGACTCGACAGCAACTGGATGGTGACTGGTTAAATATTAAGAAGACCAATAACAGGTGGTTGAAATAGTATCTGGAATTCTCATCTCATGGTCAGGACCGAGCTCTTAGAAGAAGGTACCTCATTTCCAAATACTGATTAAGTTTAAGGTTTGATTTAATGGACATCAAGTTTGCCAAAATGAGTGCAACTGTGGGAGGTGTTTTTCACATGTTAATTAAAAGTCCCACAAGAAAAGTGACAAGTGCTTTTCCCAATCTTAGAGTAAAACTCTAATAAGAGAACGAAGAGTTCCTGTGGGAAAGGGGGGAAGAAAAACTATATATGGTTTAGCAGACTTCTGTTTCTCACTGCACAGGGGGGCAAAAGGAGCACTACTCTAACTCCAGGTAATCCCATCTTTGGGTTTTGTCTCTTGTTTAGCATTCTGCCTGATTTTTATAACAACAAAATATGTATGTTAATATATTTAAGTATACATATCTATCCGTGTATCCCCCTGGTGCCTCTGCTAAATCATGGTTTCCTACACATTGACCATAGGGATGTCCGGATGGAGGGTTATCTCAGGTTAGTTTTGTGTGGGATTGAATGATTTTATTTCTGACTTAATTTCTATCTGCCAGTGGATCAATACATTTTTACTGTGTGTTATTAGAATGTAGTGTAAGAAGTGGATCCTGTCATCAAGGAACTTATAATTTTGTATGGGCTTTAAAAAATTAATCATGAAAAGATAACTAACAGTGTAAGTCACTTAAAAAGGGGAGCCAGTTGCTTTATCTCAGGGATAAATCTTACATCATTATCCTGTGGACTGTCCCCGTTTGTACCGCAGATGTCTGCATGGCCCCAGCTCTCACTTTGTTAATGTCTTTGCTTACAGAGACCTTCTGTAATCTCTTCCCTATCCGTTCCTTCTTTATTTTTCCTCATAGCACTTACTACCATCTAACCTGTTAAGTGAGCCCCGGTGGTGCAATGGTTAAGAGCTCGGATGCTAACTGAAAGGTGGGAGATTCAAACTCAGCAGCCACGCCACAGGAGAAAGATGTGGCAGTCTGCTTCCATAAAGATTATATCCTTGAAAACCCAATGGGGAGAGGAGTGTGCTTCTTAGTTCAGTCAGATACATGAGACCAAATGGGCGGCTCCTGTCCAGAGGCAGGATGAGAAGGCAAGAAGGGACAGGAACTGGTCAAATGGACACAGGGAACCTGGGATGGAAAGGGGGAGTATGCTGTCACATTGTGGGGATTGCAAACTAATGTCACAAAACAATATGTGTATAAATTTTTGTATGAGAAATTAACTTGAGCTGTAAACTTTCACCTAAAGCACAATTAAAAAAAACAAAAAACAAAACTCCAGCTACACTGCTTGCTAGGGATGTCATCATGCCTCAATCTAATCATCTGTAAGATGGGAATAATAATAACACCACCTCACAGAGTTGTTGAGAGAGTTATATGAGAAAATGCAGCCTGGCACAGAGTAAACATTAAATAAATGTTAGCTATAGTAATATTAGTTGCAGTATAGGAGCCCTGGTGGCACAAGGGTTGGGCACTCCGCTGCTAGCCAAAGGATTTCTGGTTTGAACCTACACAGTGGCTGTGAAGGAGAAGGACCCTGGCAGTCTGGTCCCGTAGAAATTGCGGCCAAGAAGGCCCAATGGGGCAGTTTTACTCTGTCACATGGAGTAGCTATGAATCGCAGTGGACTCAATGGCACCTAACAACAGTAACAGTGGGGGTGGTATAATTAATTACACTGCTCTCCATTCATTCTCTCCCTTAACCTATATTATAAACCAGTTGAGAGATCAACACAGGAGTCAAACTGATGGCCATCTGTACATAATCCTAACAGAGGATTAAACCGCATGAGAGAAGTGGCTAGACTTGTGGCCACTGCTTTTTCTTCAGAATTCACCCCCACCACCCATCCCCCAGTTGCAGGCCTACCCTCTCCAGCAGCAAGAACGTGCCCAAGTGAGAAAAAAAACCAAAACCCTATGGGGCAGTTCTACCGTGTCCTGTCGGGTCTCTGTGAGTCAGAATCAACTCGAAGGCACACAACAACACAACCACTTGTTATAGATTTGTTTTTGGTCTCTGCTCACTGCAGCGTGAGCTGCATGAAAACATGGACATTTATTTTTGTTAACTGCTGAAACTCCAGTGCCTGCAACAGTATTGGGTACATAGTAACCTCTCTTATGAATATTTATCAAGTGGATTAATGACTGTGATCGTTCATTCATGGATATTAAGTAGACATTCTGCTCTCAGTCCAGTAAGGGTAGGTAGACATGTAAACAAATCGTCAAGGTAGGGTGACAGCCTGTGGGCAAGGCAGGAAATGGAAATAAGGAAGGAATGGGTCAGCTTGAGTTGCACTTGTTCAACATTTACTTAGATTCTACCTGATTCTTGGGCTGTTTGTGAGCTTAGAATCTGTTGCTTCTTTAGTTACCCCCTTTGGAAATTGGGGTAACAAGAGCAATTTTATCTCTTTCCCTCAAGGAGGTGGCAGGCTATACAAGGATAATCGAGAGAGAAAACTTTGATTTAATAGCACTTGTTTTGATGGCCTGCTCTAGAGGAATCTAAAACAAATTCTTTTGGAAAAAAGATAGGAGTAAGGAAAAAAAGAAAGAAGCAACTGTTTTAGAATACTATCTCTTATTCTTTATGTTAAGGAAGGAAATTCACTCACTGAAGCTATTTATTATTTTGGGCATTTATGTTTTTTTTTTCTTGGGAGCTGTTCAGAGGAATGGAGATTTGGATAAATTGCCTCCCCGCTTCCTATCTCATTCCATTCTAAAAAAATCTAGATTTGTTTTTATGTTAAAGATTGAGAAAAGAGCTTAATTTGCTATTTTTATTGACATCTCTATTAGCTTGTCTTTTTATTGGTTTCAAACAAATTGTATGTGTGTCATAGATTTTCTGTCAATTAGTATAATGATATTTGAATCTTATCCAATTCCTACTTAAAATTTAATTGCAAAAACTTCCTATCATTTATTTATCAAAGCAAATTGAAAAAATAAGCTGTCTTAGAGATATTAATCATGGTATTGATTAATCCTCAAACCTCTTGAATATTCGTGGAATAACTAATAACACTATAACAATATAGTTGGTAAATCACTTTAGGTTTTTGCAGCTCTTCTATATTTAGTTTATTTCACAACTGGGATGCACCGAACATCCACTCCTTTGCTGATTCCACAAATATTTGTTGTGCACCTACTCTGGTCGTGTTAAAAGCACTGTGCTGAGGGCTAGGAATGTAGCAAGTTCTAGAGCCCATTTTCCAGGCCATCAAGTGAGAACCAGTCTTTCAAACACGGTGCTAAGGGCTTCCAGTGTTTTTTGTTTATTTATTTGTTTTAATGTTTACTTGACCACATCCACCTGATCCTCCAAGGTCCTAATCTTATGTTAATTTTAAATTGTGGTTCAAAATTTTGCTTATAATCCTCTAAAACATGGTTTCTTGACCTTGGCACTATTGACATTTCGGGCTGGATAATTTTTTGTTGTAGGGGAGTGTCCTGTACATTGTAGGACGTTCACCAGCATCCCTGATCTCTATCCACTAGATGCAAATAGTACTCCCAGCCAGTTGTGACAACCTGAAATGTCTCCATGGACCAAATGATCCCTGGAGATGAAAATCACTCCTGGTTGAGAACTGCTAGTCTACACTAAGCTTATTTTACCTGAGTGCTGCTGTTGTTGTTGCTGTGTGCCATTGAATCGATTCTGTCTCATGGCAACCCTTATATAACAGAGTAGAACTACCCCATAGGGTTGCCTAGGCTGTCATCTTTATGGGAGCAGATCTCCAGGTCTTTTCTCCCGCAGAGCCACTGGTGGGTTTGAACTGCTGACCTTTCTGTTAGAAGCCGAGTGCTTAACCATTACACTGCCAGGGCTCCTTGCATGATTGCTAGCATGCATCAATATAAGTTTTGAATGCATAAGATCGTTGTATTGGCTTTATTAACTTTTTAAAATCGTTTGACATACTAAGATAATACTTTTCTTGTCATGTAGTAAATTTATCAGGAGGATGTTAACAGGTTTTGGAAAGAACTGGGAGTGTAAGAACTTCCACATAGGGTCAAATCTATAAAGAACCCAGTCTGGGAATTTAGTTTCCTATAGTGATTCCCAGGGATGACTTGTTAAAGAACATTATTGTCCTTTTTGGTGTTAGCTTCAGAGGCCAGGGATGGAGCCTAAAGTCTCTTAATAAGGTCCATATTGATTTCTTATATATTAATTTACCTGATTCATTTAAAAGCTTCTGTTAAACTCATATCAGATTTTTTGCAGTAATGAATTCCAAAATCCCCTACATGCTCTAGAGTCCATGTGAAAAAATAAGTCTTTTTTTTCCTTTCAAAACCCATCTGAATTAAAACATTACATTTAAATTAAATATTACATTTAAATTTATTTCTGATGTCTAGGTTCATGATGTGCTAGAATTTGCCTTTATTAAGTCCATCTCTCTAATCACTCTGCTGTTGGGTGACTTTGAAATTTATTCATGAAATAGAGCATAGATTTTAGAATGTTAAGAGGTAAATGAAACTTCAGAGATCATATAGTATATTCGTGTTTCTTTATAAATTGAGCATCTGGCTTTTTTCTTGACATTAAAGGCATACTAATGTTTGTGAACTATACTGTCATTTAGTTCTGGTTCAATAGCAAACAAGTTTATGCCTCTCACATTAGGATGGGCAAATTCCAGGCCCAAGTAGAAACCTGGCACACAAAGAAACAGGATTTGTCTCAAAAAACCTCCTTGGGTCAGGAAACTACATTTTTTTTCTAAAATGATAATGAGTTTGTGTGTGTTTCATTAATATCATGGCTTTCAAAATTTACTTAGTAATTGGACAAGAATATTTTCCACAGTGCCAGGATGAACAATTTTAACACCTGCCCAGTGTTCAACCCGTACAAGAATCGTTGACTTTGAAGGTCTCATGATGTAGCTGGAAAGTGCCCTTTTGATAAGGAAGCAACTTCCTGAGTACAATTGCCTAGAAAGTAAAAATATCTTATCAAAGCCTCTTGTTTTCTTATTCAAGGGAGATCGAATGTGGCACTTTGCAGTGTCTGTGTTTCTGGTAGAGCTCTATGGAAACAGCCTCCTCTTGACTGCAGTCTACGGGCTGGTGGTGGCAGGGTCTGTTTTGGTCCTGGGAGCCATCATTGGTGATTGGGTGGATAAGAATCCCAGACTTAAAGGTGAGTGTTGTTTGTTTCTAAAGGGACCAGTGCCTGAGTTACTTCTGTAATAGAAGAAAAAACAAACCAAGATCAACTGCTGTGGTTAATGCAGTGGGTGTCGTGTATGCCCCACCTTGAGGGATTGGGTGCTTGGTGTCAGGATCCCCACATTGAGGGTCCTGTAGCTCCTACAAAAAGTTGGGATGCCAGGACACTTGAGGTAATTATTTTTTTTTTTTTTTTGGTATCTGACTGTTCATAAATTCCAGATGTTAATGATTAACATCCTAGCACTTTCCTGGGAACCATGTCAAACATTAAAAGTTTGCTTAACTCTGGCTTCCTTTGTAAGCATGAGTACCTCTAGTGTGATGTTCCTAGGATGGCTTTAATATCCGTCCTCTGAGTTACTGTGTTTCATATAGTGGTGTCTGTGTCTGTGGTGGGGGGAGAATTGAAAACTAAATATAGATTCAAGGGAGAATATCTGAGCCTGGATCACAAACAGCTGAATTATAATTTCTTTTTAGGGAAAAAGGAGAAATAATAATATATTAACATTTATTCCAGAGCATTAATACTAAGATTATTTAGTTTTATACAGGAAAGAGAGAAAATGATTGAGCAATTTAATCATCCAGGGTATAGGGCAGTGTGGATAATTATTGAGAGCAACATTCTCCTGAATTGCCCAGTGGGTCATGCCAAGACCTGGCATGTCTGCCTTAGACATTGGGGAAAGACTGAGATAGTGTCAGTTTCTTTCGATGACTGCCCCTGGGTACAGAACAACCTGGATTATCAAATTCTAGGACTTGATAATTATTAGTAAAATGGTCAAAACAAACATTTTTTTCTGTTTTGAGAATGAGTAGACCAGAATGCATACAGAAAAATGTTCTGTATTCTAGAAAAAAAAATTCCTGGTTATTTAGATCATCATACATAGGAATCTTTAGCCTTGTGATTGTTGAGTATTATGATTGTAGCTGGAGCCCTGGTGGTGCTGTGGTTAAGCTCTCGGCTGCTAACCAGAGGGTCAGCAGTTTGAATCCACCAGCCACTCCTTGGAAACCCTATGGGGCAGTTCTGCTCTGTCTTGTAGGGTCACTATGAGTCACAATCGACTTGATGGCAATGAGTTTCAGGTGTTATGATTGTAGGTTAGGGAAAAATGCTGAGTTGGATGAAGAATGTGGTGGGATAGCAATCTCCCACTTGGTCTGTGTAATCAGCATATATGTCACCCTCCATAAGAAACTTCCCTTGGTGTTTCTAGGCTGAGTTAATCATTCCTCCCTCTCTGAGCCTACAAAGCTTTGTTAATACCTCTGCTATTGCACTTATACTGTTCTAACTCTGTTCACGTGCCTGTCTCCCACTCCTGGAAGCAAAGAACCTCATTCAGTTGATATTTAATCCTAGCACAATGAATGAATGCATGAATGAATGAATGAGTTATATGTTGGGATTTTATTTCAAACCATTTTCAGAAAGCAGTTTATCTTGAAGCTTTGTTATGATCTTTCAAGCCAGTGTGAGCTTTATCATCCTTGAAGACAAGACCTGTAATTATACTTTATGTATCCAATGCTCTGTATTTTTCAAAGTGCTTTCATAAGTATTTTATTTGAGCATTATAATGACCCTGTAAAATAAGAAGGGCAGGTATTACCATCCTCACTTTACAGTCACAGGCACTAAAGCACTGAAATATTAGGTATCTTTCCCTAGATCGTCTACCTAGTGACAGAGAAAAGACTGCCAGGTATCCTTACCTGGTGTTCTTATCTGTCCTCACTCCAGTGCTTTATCCATATGGCTGCCTCACTGTAAGAAAGCTCGCATTTCCTGCGAGGAGAGGTATAGCTTAGAATTTCTTAGCATATGGCGTTAGTATGTCAAAAGAAACACACTGCTGCTTTATTCTTGACAATGTTTTGTTTGTCTCTCCTATTTACGCATTCCATCATATCTTTTCAGATTCAGCTGGCCATGTAGGAGGTTATGGAGTCAATAATCTCCTCCTTAACCTTCTTCATAACCTCCTACATATTCTTGTTTTAGCTAGAGACGCACTGAAGCAACGAATAGACGAAAGATGGATCTTCTCTGTGTAGTAGTTCTGTTTATGTCAGTAAACTTTCCAGAGAGTAAACTAAATGAAAATCTAGTCATTATGAATGACTTCAACTGATAGACAAAAAGTTGTGGGTACTTCATCATTCTGTCTGCAAGTTTTACTGGTGTAGTGTCATCTGCTTGCTCATAGTGGGAATAGTTGAGGTAGTTGAGGCAGGATTTACTCCAGGAAAACCTTTTCTCTTGTAAGAATTATGCATATGCATTAAAGTAGTAGAACAGTGATGTGTGGATAAAAACAGCCCTACTGAGGAGTTTGGTATAGTGAACGCCTTGTTTCTCCCTCTTCGCAGTGGCCCAGACTTCACTGGTGGTACAGAATGTTTCGGTCACCCTGTGCGGAATCATCCTGATGATGGTTTTCTTACATAAAAACGAGCTTCTAACCATGTACCATGGATGGGTTCTTGTAAGTTTTCAATGACATACTTGATTTCAGAACATGGAACACCTGGTAGTGGTAAAAGATGAAAACCTTTGGAGGATAGTAGGTGTCTTTTTGCAAATGTGACTTTTAATATTGATGTTTGCATCTACTTTAATATCCCCTACAGTTTTTTTTCCTCATAACAGACAGGTACTTAGTATTATTTGAATTTAAATTTTGTCCTCTTGGTTTTTAATGACGTTTCTACAAATTTATTATAATTTAGCTGTTAGTTTTCAGCTCATTAGTATTAACCTGTAATTGGTTCACAATTTGTAAAAAATGTTATATATATGTCGTGATTGTGCTCCTCCAGTAGTAATTGGTATTTCTGTTTGAGGATGTTGACTTGATAGCTTCTCATGCATGCTATGATTCCATGGTACCTTGAAGGAGAAGAGGAGAGGGGTATGCTGGGATGGAAAACAATGGGGTTTGATGTCACTATTGAAACTTTCATGCCTATTTGGATTGGTAGTACAGAATTTCAAAACTAGAGAGGACATTAGAAATCTAGTCTAGTCCTTCATTTTATTGATTAAAAAACTAAGGCAAAGTAAGGTTAGTTGATTGCCCAGTGTCATGCATCTAAAAAGTTTTTCAGAGCTCCAATTTAAATACAGATCTTCTCATTTCCTCTTCAGTGTTCTTTTCAGAGGAGACATCTGTAGGAAAAATGTTTAAAACCGCCAGTGTGTTAACATTTTATGATAAACTGTATCACATAAATGTACACAGGTTATTATAATTTTTGTATTATGTATACTACAAATAATGTGGAATAGGAAGATATATGCCCTTTAACTTGACCAATGGTATTTATTGTTTCATGTGTACAAAGTAAAATGATTTCTTATAAATGAAATTAAAACCAAAATTTTATTATTATGTCACCAAAGACCATTTTAAATTACCTTGTACAGTGAGGTAGGTACAGTGTGGTAATATAACTGACATTTTAACTCAACTTTTTCTTGTAACTCCTCAGACTTCCTGCTATATCTTGATCATCACTATTGCAAATATTGCAAATTTGGCTAGTACCGCTACTACAATCACAATCCAAAGGGACTGGATAGTTGTTGTTGCAGGAGAAGACAGAAGCAAATTAGCAGGTAATTTGTTTTTCTCTTTCAGCCAAATTTCTAAATCAATAGAAATAAATAAGACTGTGACTTTTTTTTATGGTTCCAGATATTTTTTAAGAATAATGAGTTGAAAGTATTTTTCTTTTTCTTTACTACATTGTCAATTTCAGTACAAAGATTTATCTCACTTTTATAAAATTAATTTATAGGATAGCTAATTTCTTTTTTATTTTATGAAAACCTGGAAGATAGAAGAACACTCTTTTTCCACTCTCTTTTTTATTCTGTTAACTATTTCTAAATGTTTGCTTAATACTTAGAACATGAAAATCTGACATGGGATAAATACTGTATCAGTCATACAATGGATATTATTTTTCTCCAAGCCAAATGGAAACAACTTAATTCTAGGAGAGACTCTAGACTTTACTTTCTTCACTTTAAAGTTGTAATTTATAACCTTTATTACATTATGTATGAGCTAATAGAATAGGTGCTGTTACAAATACTAAAGAAATAGAAAACAGAATGCAATTTTTAAGATGCTTACGACCTTAGTTATCCATTGGAAACATACACAAATGGCCAAAGAAAGACTGAACAATGCTTACGAAGAAATATGTCCTATTATATCATTATTACTTGGGCTCACAATAACCTACCTCATTTTATATATTATACATGCCCCCCATAAAACACACAGGCACACACTGGATTGATAATTACACAAGGTGAAGGAGAAAGAGTACACTTAGCTACTGGTCAGACTAGCTGAATCAACTCTGCTGGTCAGTGAGATAATAGATATCATGGATATATTGCCCAATCATCCTGACAGACAATACCCTGATGACTTAAATGGCTTATCCCAGGACACAAAGGCAAGATTATATGCTGGGGTTACCAAGCAGCTTTGCTTGACTAGACCATGTGATTTAAAAAAAAGAAGAAAAAAGGTTGAAAGGAGGTGGTGAGAGAAAGGGAGCAAAGTTTGTGGAAGGTCTAGAACAAGCAGAATTTGCATGGGTCGTCACTTTGTGGTAGCAGTATTGTAACTGAGATAGAAATACACAGTGATTACAGTGGTTAAGCATTAGGCTGCTCACCAGAAGGTCGGCAGTTCAAATCCACTAGTTGCTCCTTAGAAACCTTATGGGGCAGTTCTACTCTGTCCTATAGGGTTTCTGTGAGTCGGAATCGACTCGATGGCAGTGGGTTTTTTGGGTTTTAGGGTAAATTTAGCACATGTGAGTCTGGACTGTAGGAGATTCTTTCTGGAGCTCGAGTAGTGATTCTCCTTGACTTTTCTTCCTTTGATCGTTTACTAATAAGGAATAATTCCTTATCTCTTTTTGTCTTATCGAACTATAAGAAAAGGCTTTGTCCTTTGTTTATTTACTTTCTCTTTTTAACATACTATTTTAAGTATGTAAAACATGTCCATGTTTTAAAATTCGAAACATAAAAAACCATGTTGTTAGGTGCCATCGAGTCGATTCCGACTCATAGCGACCCTATGTACAACAGAACAAAACACTGCCTGGTCCTGTGCCATCCTCATAATTGTTGCTATGTTTGAGACCATTGTGCAGCCAGTGTGTCAGTCCATCTCATGGAGAGTCTTCCTCTCTTTTGCTGACCCTCTACATTACCAAGCATGATGTCCTTCCTTCTCCACGGACTGGTCCCTCCTGATAACATGTCCAAAGTACATGAGATGAAGTCTTGCTATCCTTGCTTCTAAGGAGCATTCTGGCTGTACTTCTTCCAAGACAGATTTGTTTGTTCTTCTGGCAGTCCATGGTATATTCAGTATTGTTCGCCAACACCATAATTCAAAGGCATCAATTCTTCTTCGGTCTTCCTTATTCGTTTTCCAGCTTTCTCATGTATATAAGGCCATTGAAAATACCATGGCTTGGCTCACATGCGTCTTAGTCCTCAAGGTGACATCTTTGCTGTTTAACACTTAAAGTCTTTTGCAGCAGTTTTGCCCAATGCCTGTGTTGTTTGAATTCTTGACTGCTGCTTCCATGGGTGTTGATTTGGATCCGAGGAAAATGAAATCCTTGGCAACTTCAGTCTTTTCTCTGTTACCATAATGTTGCTTATTGGTCCAGTTGTGAAGTTTTTTTTTTTTTTTATGTTGAGGTGTAATCCATACTGAACGCTGTGGTCTTCGATCTTCATCAGTAAGTGTTTCTCACTTTCAGGGAGCAAGATTGTGTCATCTGTGTATTGCAGATTGTTAATGAGTCTTCCTCCAATCCTGATACCACATTCGTCATGTAGTCCAGCATGAAGGTTGAATAAGTAGGGTGAAAGGATACAACCCTGACACATTTCAAAAGCATAGATTTTGAAAATAGGTCCCATATGTGTTTGTTGGAATATATTTTGTGAAAAGTGTTGGCTTTTTAAAATATTTCCTCTCACTTATCTAAATTTCTTAACCGAACTCATTTTCGTTCCTCTAGTTTTTCAAAACATATATATCTTGATATATTTTCAAGAATAGCTCTACAAAGAGAATGTTACTCAGAATCTTTAACTTGTTCTCAATGGATAGATAGATACATAGATACATAGATAAATCCCATATAACTTTGTAAGGTCCCAGAACAAGAACAACAAAAAATTTGACTGGCCATCTCTCAGCTGTTCCTCTTTATATGATTATTATTGCAGCTTGGAAGAATCTAGGCCAACCTGTTGATTTTCTAACGTTCTAGAATTTCTCAAGCATAAGTCTGTTGAACTCTTGTCCATTGTAAGTTTTTAGCAAGTGGCGTTCTTCCACATCCAGGCAGGGGTGCAGGTTAGTATACAAGTGAAGGAAAACCTATGGGCTGTCTTTTCTGAAGTTTAACTTCAGAATTTGTGTTATTTAAAATCCATGCTTCAAAGCAAGATACAGAAACGTCTTTAGTTTAGGGGGTCAACAAGGATCTAACTATGAATTTTTGGTAAGGCAGAGTAAAAGTTGAGCCAAGAAAAAGGAGGAAACAAAGGGAAAATAGAAGAGAGAAGGGAAAAAATATACCCGGAAGTGACTTAAGCTGGTGCCGTGGGCACCTTTGACATTTTTGTACACAGACACACCTTCTCCAGTCAGGAATAATTTAGGTTTATGCAAGCTGATTTTTGAGGATTGCTGGAAAAGACTATTAGAAACCCCAAGCAGGGGATTGGACAACGGAAGGCTGAATCTTTGTGTGTTCTTAGTGCCATGTGTACATGTGTATAGGTGAAGAAGAAGAGGTGTATGCATAAAGAATAAAGCTGAATGAGCTGAAGGCTAACTGTTCCCATTGACTTTTGATATCCCAGTGTTTCTTGATTTCGAAGCAGGTTTTAAAGTTGGAAACTGTATCACTGAGGGTAAAGACCAGGAGAAATTTCCCTGAGAAGGTTAAAAAGTTTTAGAATTTCGGTGGCATCAGGCCAAAATACAGCTGTCACCATCCAGTTTAGAAAACCACAGAAAATATATTGTTTTTCGTATAAAGAAATACTGTTAAGTAATCTGTTAGCTAATTTGTTTAGGTATTTTATTTAGTGGTTTTTATTTTTTAAACATAGTCTTGTGTCATGACCCTTAGCCTCTCCAACCTGTTTAAACTCGCTTCCGTTTCCCAGCCTTTTAACTCCATCTGCTGCTTTACTTCCTTCCCTGTTGCCTTTGTGAATCACTCTTTATTAATAGCTTCTGAGGTTTTTCTTGCTTACTATTCTAAAACAAAATCTGCTACTAAACCAAGTATGGCAGATAAATTTCATGTTTGAATTCAATTGATTAAAAATTGTTTTTGTTTTTGTGTTATACAAGCCTATTAGGTGCTATTTTCTAAGCAAATATGTTTTTTAAATTGTTGTGATATTGAGATATCATATCCGTTTATAATGGCAAGGAGGCCTGGTGGCGCAGTGTTAAAGCCTGGGCTGCTAACTGAAAGGTCTGTGGTTCGAAACCACCTGCCGCCCCACGGGGGAAGGATGCGGCAGTCAGCTCCTGTAAAGAGTACAGCCTTGGAAACCCTACGGGGCGGTTCTACTCTGTCCTATTACAGGGTCACTGTGAGTCGGAATTGACTCGATGGCAATGAGTTTATAATGGCAAATAGTTACTTAATGTCATATTCTGGTCCACAACTGTAGCTGAAAACAGTTAACTTGGAATTATATGAGCACACATTTGTGTGCTATTATAAGAATTAATATAAATCTGTAGAGAGCATATATTTGAACATTCAGAAGACTGATTCTTCTCTGTCCTGTTACCAGTAAAATGATTAGGTTTTTTTTTTTTATTTAACTCATTCTGCTTTGGAAGAAAAAAAAGCTTTTTTTGCTGAAACTACATTTCTGCTGACTCCTAAGCATTATTAACTTCCAAAGTATGATGTTAAAGATAGAAATTCATGGCATTGAGAAGCTCCATATGCATTTGAAAATTCAGGTATAGAAATAGAGTAACAAATAGTTTTTACTAAAATACCTTTTTTTTTTGTTATTGTTCTGGACTTTAAGATTCAAGTGTATGTTTTCTTAATTTATTTTATCCAGTTATTTGGATCACTTCTGTACTTCCCTGTTAGCATGTAAGTTGGAACCTTATCAATGGGAGGCAGATGGAAGTTAGTGAAGCCTCTGAAAACTGGTCATGTGTAAAATCAGTGAAAATTGCCTTTGGCTCTCAAGTGAAAGGCGAAATATGTCAAAGTTCTCCTGTTATCAAGTAAGCATTATGTACAGCAGGACTAATTGGAAGGTAATTGAGGACCAGAAAGAATCAGAGAAAGAACAAAGGCAATTTTCTGTTACTTATTAGTCACGTACTACTTTTCCCTTAAGGGCTCCCTTAAAGACTTGCCTTTTTAATCTTCACTCTGCCCTGTGAAACAGAGAATGAGAAAGTATATCATTGTCTTGACTCCTCTCCTTCATTGTCTTCCGCCCCGACTCAGCTGTATATTTCCATGGTCATACCCTAGACTTGGTTATCACCAATAAATCCTCTCTTTCCATAATTTCAACTTTAGGCACCCATCTCTTGAACAAACACCTCCCATTTTTCCAGCTCAACCCTTCTTGTACTCCAATTCCAACAATCCTCCCACTTCATCAACATCTATAAGTATTTGATTCCAGTACCTTTCGCCGGTTCATGACCCCTCTCTTATCTCTGTTCCTTACCCTGCTTCAATGCACTTGCCTCCTCTACTTTTGTTATGTAAGACCTTGGTTAAATCCAATGCTCCACAGTTGAGCATGGCTGGTGAAAAGTACATATCCTTGCTTACTGCTCTTATTTAAAGTTAGTGATTGCTGGGTTCAAGTTGGCCCTTTCATGTTGCTGGGTGATCATACCATTTTCCCTGGTCCCTTCCTTCTCTCACTTTCCTAGACGACTGTCTCAATGTTTTCTTCTCTCTCCTCATACATTCGTTACCTCCTCCCACATCCTCACTTCTACTGAAGAACTTGCTTTCTATTTTATGAGAATATGGAAGAAATAAGAAGAGAACCTCCCAGTGCTCCTACTATCACATCTCTCTTCCTACCTGTACCTAAAGCCATATACGTTGCCCATATTCTTGTTACTGTTGCTATATTGTTTGTGCTCCTATCTAAGGACAACTGTTCTATTTGTGTAGTAGATTCAGATTTCATCTTTCTCATATATTGTATCATTCCCATCAGCATATAAACATCTATACCTTTGCCCTTTTAAAAAATCCCCATCTTTCCCACACTTCCCTGTCTATCAGCCCACTTCTTTGTTCTCCTTTTTAGCAAAACTTAGCAAAAAGAATTGTTTATGCTCGTTCTTTTCTGTGGTCAGGACGTTGCTTTTCATAAATCCAGGAGGAAAACATTCACACTGTGCTCTGGGGGGTGCCACTTACTTAAAATAGGATATAAATGGTGTCCCGTGGAGTTGTGCACTTAGTATCTTAAACAAGCTTCAGACAGGCATTTGCCCTTGCCACCCTACCAAAACTTCTGGAGGTGCCTGATATCCACCATGTGACCACATCTAGTGCTTCTCTCAGTGCTCATCTATCTTGACCTATCAGGAGCACATGACACAGTTGATTACTCCCTCCTCTTTGAAACACTGTCTCCACTTAGCTTCTAGGACACCACACTCTCCTGCATGTCTTCCTGTTTTCCTAGTTCCACCTCACCTTCTTGACCTCTGAACTTTGTTGTGACCTGGACTCATTCCTCAGACCTCTTCTCTTCTTGGTCTACATTCACTTCCTTGGTGATCCCTCCAGTCTCATTGTGTTAAAAATCAACAAGCCAGCAATTCACAAATCTGGCCTATACTTCTTCCCTAAACTTCAGGCTTACATACTCACTGCCTGTTTTCATGGCTTCTCAATTGTCAGTTGCTGTTGTTAGGTGCCGTTGAGTTTGTTCTGACTCATAGCTACCCTGTGTACAACAGAACAAAACATTGCCCTGTCTTGAGCCATCCTTACAATCGTTTTAGCCCATTGTTGCTGCCACTGTGTCAATCCATCTCGTCGAGTTTCTTCTTTTTTTGCTGACCTTCTACTTTACCAATCACGATATCCTTCTCTAGGCACTGTCCCTCCTGATAGCCTGTCCAAAGTATGTGAGATGAAGTCTCGCCATTCTCACTTCTAAGGAGCGTTCTAGCTGTACTTCTTCTAAGACAGATTTGTTTGTTCTTCTGGCAGTCCATGGTATATTCAGTATTCTTTGCCAACAGTATAATTCAAAGGTGTCAGTTCTTCTTCAGTCTTCCATATTCATTGTCCAGCTTTTGCATGCATATGATGCATATGAGGCGATTGAAAATACCATAGCTTGGGTCAGGTGCACCGTAGTCCTCAAAGTGACATTGATTATCAGTAGGCCATTCAAAATCACATGTCCAAAATCAAATGCTTGATTCTTCTGAAGTTTTCCCTTTTTCAGTAATGGCAACTCTGTACTTCCAGTTGCTTAGGCCAAAAACTTGAGACTCATCCTTTTTTCCTCTCTTTCTCTCACATCCCATATCTAATCTGTTAGCAAGTCCTCCTCATTCTACCTTTCCAGTACATCCTTGACCTATTTTTCCCCATTTCTATTGTTAAAAACCTGTTGCCGTCACTCCGATTCATAGCGACCCTATAGGACAGAGTAGGGCTGCCCCATGGGGTTTCCAAGGAGTGACTGGTGGATTCAAACTACTGATCTTTTGGTTAGCAGCCTAGCTCTTAACCACTGTACCCCCAGGGCTCCATTTCTATTGTTATTACTCATCATTTCCCACCTGTCTTCTTGCCTGTACCTCTGCCTACTGCTCCACTTCCATTTATCCCACCAGCTTTTCTCAACAGAATGAAACTTTTAAATTATAAGTCAGACTATACTACCTCTCTGTTCAAAACCTTCCAAAGATTTCCTGTCTCATTTGCGTAAAAGCCGAAGTCCATATAATAGTCCACAGACCCTATATAATTGCTCCATCTTCCCTTATTCTCTGACCTCATCTCTTCCTGTCTTCTCCCTCCCTCACTCATTTCTAGCTCTACTGCCTCCTTGCTGTTCCTCCAACACTCCAGGCATGCTTCTCCTGCCCTAGGACTTTGCCCTTCACTTGGTCTGTCTGAAGTTCTCTTTTGTTGATAACCACATGGCTCACTCTTTTGCCTTTTTCCTTGTCAGGTTTTGCTCTAATGTGCCCCTTTTCCAGTGAGTCCTTCCCTACCCCTTAAAACAAGAAATCCTCCTTTTCTTCTGAGCCCTTGCTGTTCTTTTCTGCTTAATTTTTTTTTGCCATAGCATTTAATGAACATCTGATATATGCTGTATATTTATATGCATGATGATTTATTATCTTTCTCTTCATACTAGAATGTAAACCCCATGAAGATAGGGACAAGTATTCTTTGTTTTTCTTCATAGTGCCTAGAACGTTGCCAGCTGTTAATAAGCATTCAATAAATATTTGTTGAATACCCCTGGACACCCTTTTGACTCAGTACTGAAGTCACTCCTGAGGTTCACCCTTCAGCCAAAGATTAGACAGACCCATAAAACAAACAATTATACATGTAGCTCAACCATATATATGAGACTAAATGGGCACACCAGCCCAGGGGCAAGGATGAGAAGGCAGGAGGGGACAGGAAAGCTGACAAATAGAAATGGGGAACCCAAGGTCAAGAAGAGAAGAATGTTGACACGTCACAGGGTAGGCAACCAGTATCACAAAACAGTATGAGTATTGTTTAATGAGAAACTAATTTGCTCTGTAGACCTTCATCTAAAGCACACACATATGCAAAAGAATGAGATTATATAATAAAAAAAATTTGTTGAATAAATGGATGAATGTAGAGTGACTTGTATTCATTTTAAAAGTTGGTGCTAGCCTAATTTATAAAATGCCAAGAAAACAGTGATTTTTAAGGCATTTTTAGTATGACTTGATCAAAACAATAAATGTTTTTCTAACAAAATGCTTTATCCCCAGAGTGCTTTTAGAAATTTACATAGTAGGAATCTACCCTCTTAGTTCATGTCCTTATGTTATATAAGTAGAGCAGTCTCTCTTTGATAGGTTTGCATAGTTATCTATCTCTTTCATCTGCCTCTGTAGATATGAATGCTACAATACGAAGGATTGACCAGTTAACCAACATCTTGGCCCCCATGGCTGTTGGCCAGATTATGACGTTTGGATCCCCAGTCATCGGATGTGGTTTCATTTCAGCATGGAATTTGATGTCCATGTGTGTGGAGTACTTTCTGCTCTGGAAAGTTTACCAGAAAACCCCTGCTCTAGCTGTGAAAGCTGCTTTTAAAGTAGAGGAAGCTGAATTGAAACAGCTGAATGTACACAAAGGTAAACTCAACAAGATGATCAGTCCTTTTATTCTGATGTTCAGACCTCAAATACTGGTGAAGACCAAAACTATTTTGAGTTTGCATCAGGTTTTATTACCACTGAAGACCTGTATTAGGCTAAATAGATCACTTTGGTGGATGAGGCAAAAGCCCAGGGTTTAGAGGATATGGGGAACAGCCCTGGGTTGAACCTGAAGGGACTGAATGGGACCCTGATCCTTTTCCTTAACGTTTGCTGTAAACACAGACGAGTGACTAGTTGAGGCATAGCAGGAAAAAGTTGAACCATAAGAGTGGGAAGAACAGTAGAAAAAGAGAACAAGAGAATTGCTAGGAATCTACGAAGGAGCAATTACATGGCCATTTGTTGGCCATTTGTAAGACAGTGAAAGGGAGTGAGGACATGAAGGTGGGCATTTACCAAGAAGAGAAGAGGAAGTTGGGCTTCTAGGCAAATAAAATCTTAACAAGGCCCCAGAAAATAAGATGCTGTGTTTTCCTAGACTTAATAATTTTTGTATTTTATCTGATGAGTTTTCCTGCCAGTTAACTTTTAGTGGGAGTATAATTTCTAAAAGAGAGAGGGAGAAGTAAACGAGGAAGGGGAAAGAGGGGAAGAAGAGAGAGAAAGAGAATATCAATCAATTGTATTTTATTTATTTAACATAAATGTTACTCGGAGATTGTACCTTGGCTGGAATTCTCAGATTATTAGTAAAAGAAAAGATATTTTTTAATGTAATAACCAAGGGTACACATGGGAAAAGGGGAAGAGGAGAAGAAAAAATGCCAAGTAAGATGATTAGCTTATTTTTTAATGCCCCCCAGCCCCCTAAAATGACGATATTTATTTATTAACAGATACTGAGCCAAAACCCCTGGAGGGAACTCGTCTAATGGGTGACAAAGACCCTGACATCCTTGAGCTTGAACACAAGCAAGAGCCCAGCTGTGCCTCGCAGATAGCTGAGCCCTTCCGTACCTTCCGAGATGGATGGGTCTCCTATTACAACCAGCCAATATTTCTGGCCGGCCTGGGTCTTGCTTTCCTCTATATGACTGTCCTGGGCTTCGACTGCATTACCACGGGGTACGCATATACTCAGGGGCTGAGTGGCTCCATCCTCAGTATTTTGATGGGAGCTTCAGCCATAACTGGAATAACAGGAACTGTGGCTTTTACTTGTCTCCGCCGAAAGTGTGGCCTGGTTCGGACTGGTCTGATCTCAGGGTTTGCACAGCTTTCCTGTTTGATCTTGTGTGTGATCTCCGTTTTCATGCCTGGAAGTCCCTTGGACTTGTCTGTTTCTCCTTTTGAAGATATCCGTTCTAGGTTCATTCAAATAGAGCCACTGCCCACAACTACAACTACAAAAATACCTGGAACCTTCTCTACAACTGAAATGCACGTGTCAAACGGGTCTAGTCCTGCTAATATTGCCATAGAGACGAGTCCTAAATCTGTGCCCATAATCTCTGTCAGTCTGCTCTTTGCAGGCGTCATTGCTGCTAGAATTGGTAAGAAATCTCTTTTTGTATATTAATGAACTAAAGTGTCATGTTAGCATGTGGGTATAGAAAATTCACTAATAAGTGACCTGAAATATTCCTTTTGATACTAATTTAAGCAAAATCCATTTATATTTCTGTACAATCTAATTTTTAGTTATGAAATTTTTATTTTACAGTTAAAAGAACTGTGTGTGTGTGGTGATATATACATATACTTTCTTAAAACATGTTTAGGGTTTGAAAATATTTTCTAAATGAACATCTTAGGTATTACTCTTATAATTTAATTCATTGTTAAAAAAAGATATTAGCTATGATAATTTTACTGTCATTTAGCAATTTAGAGTCTATATTGCTATAACGCTACCAAAAGAACTGTAATTCAGAGACTATTTCTATGGGATGAGGTAAAAAAGATAGTGTTTTTGGTTTAAAAAAAAGGCATAGTAGTTAAGGAAAAAAAAAAAATCCTTCAGAGGTCCTCTGTGGCTGATGTGTATTGTATACTTTGCCACACAAATGGATTTTATAGCTCTGAAAGGAAACTCAATGTAAAGTCTTCTTACAAAGCAATATTTAAGTAATCATTAACAGAGTACTGTCGAATTATCTCTGACCAAATTCTTTCTTGAAATGAAACCGTATTTATCTTGTGGTACAAAGCATGTTCCTTAATTTATCAAAGACATTAATATTGAAGGAAGACAGCTTTATTATAGAGGCTTTAGAACCCAAGCAGTAAATGTAATCATGGTTCAGTTTCCTCACTTTAACCATAGCTATCTATTAGTTCCATTTAGTTAAATCTTTCAAAATACTAGTACTTGTAACAGGATTTATTATGTTTCTGATTTTAGAGTTTTTCTTTTGTAATATAAATAATCACAGAAACACAGAATTTAAAAGTTTGGAGATTAGGGAGTAAAAAAATCATTTCTTGAAGCCATGAATAACCTGGGATTTATTAGTGAAAAATAATTCTCTAAGGTAAGGCTGTGGTTAAAAATATGTAAGTGACTTTAAGGCAGCAGAGGAGCCCTGGTGGCGCAGTGGTTAAAGTGTTCGACTGCTAACTGAAAGGTCAGCAATTTGAAACCACCAGTGGCTCCACAGGAGAAGGATGTGGCGGTCTGCTTCTGGCAAGATTTACAGCCTTGGAAACCCTATGGAGTCACTATGAGTCAGAATTGACTCGAAGGCAGTGGGTTTTGGTTAAAGCAACAGGGCCAAAATATGTATTTTGCACATGTCAACAGATTTATACCTATAAATCTGAAATGTATGGTTCTAAGTTAACATTCAATCTTTTAAAAAAATTTTTTTTTTAATAGGTCTTTGGTCTTTTGATTTAACTGTGACACAGCTGCTGCAAGAAAATGTGATTGAATCTGAAAGAGGCATTATTAATGGTGTCCAGAACTCTATGAACTATCTTCTTGATCTTCTGCATTTCATCATGGTCATCCTGGCTCCGAATCCTGAAGCTTTTGGCTTGCTCGTATTGATTTCAGTCTCCTTTGTGGCCATGGGCCATACTATGTATTTCCGATTTGCCCAAAAAACTCTGGGCAGCCGGCTCTTTGCTTGTGGTCCTGATGGAAAAGAAGTCACAAATGAAAATCAAACTAATACATCTGTTGTGTAAGACAGTTTAACTGTTGCTATCCCTGTTACTAGATTATGTAGAGCACATGTGCTTATTTTATACTTTAAAGTTCCTGTAAATTGTTGGTGTATCTCTCTAGTTTTACCACAGCTATGCCTTGAGGGCTAAGAGCTGTTTAATGAGAAACCTAAGTCAGCAGAAATGAGCTGGTTAATTTCCTTCCATTTAGACATGGAAAAATAATACGAAAAAGAAAAACTCAGTTTACCTATGGGAAATAAACTGGTAACACCAAGTTTCCCTATTTCTCATGAACATGAAATTTTACATAAAGGAGTATGTGAATTAAATTATTCTTTGGCAGATATTTATTATCTGTACTAGAATTCAGATATGTCAGTTTTCCCTAAAACTCACTCTTACTCAAGTAAGTTTATTTTTTGGTATCCTACTCTCATTTATGTTATAAAAACAAATTCTGCTCCAAGTATGAAGACTAATGTTTGATAACCAGTATTATCATTACTGATCCTATTGATCTTAAATGATTTGCATGTACATGGAAAAACTAAATACTTAGCTAGAATTCTTTAACAGGGCTTATGGCTTAACTTGAGGTAGCACCTTCATATTTTTATCCGCATATAGGGCAAAATATTTTAATAAGCATGTGTAGCAATGCCTAAAATGGCTATATGTAAGCTGCAGATAGAAGCAAAGCTGTAAAGTAGATTTATAACACAGTGGGTATATAAGAACTTCCCGTATGCCTATAGTTTTCGAATATAACATGCTAATAGTTTGGCCATAGAAACTAGAAGCTAGAAGTCACACAGAAGAGTGAGATCCAAATTTAATTCATGCCACCATCATTAATGATCTCCTCTAGCTTGAAAAAATAGGAGTAAGTCTTACGCCTGGTAAGTTAAACGTAGAAGGAAAGCCCACACTTGGATAGGTTTTATTTTATAAATCATTTGATTTACTTTTAACACACTCAGCATTTTTGCTTTTACTGTTTTGTATTCAGGAGTTACTTTTACATAGTTGTAGAGCAAGAATGTTCATAAATGTATTCCTTTCAAAAGTCTTTGAGAAGAATGGAAGAAAAAAAAGAAAAGAAACAACCTTTTGTATATATTTTTAAAAACTGTTTTACAAGCCATTTTGCAACATGCCCGTACCGATGTGGTACTTGCCTTAACTGTTTATGCACTTTCACAGAGACTGTAATACGTTGCTGTGAGCACTTTCTTTGTCCTTGAGGTTTAATCTTTTTCTTCTTTCTACAGTATGACATAATGATTTGCTACATTGTAAAATCTTTGGAAAATATTTCTATATAAAAATATTTTTAAAATCTTGATTTGTTTTTTCCTGAATTGTATTCCTCCTTATTTAATATTGCGTTTGTTACAGAACATCTGTTTTAGATAATGTTATGTTTTCTTCTTTGGGGCTACAGTTTCATAATAATTCACAATTTTTAGTATTATCTCTCTGCTCATATTTCTAGTTTTTAGTGGCCTGGATAAAAGTGTAGTGTATATGAGACCCATCACTCATTCTTTGACCTTGAAGAAGTCACTTTAAGCTCTCTGTGTTCTATTTTGTCTTCTGTAAGTTGGAGATGATACCATAAAAACAACCTTACCTACCTCACAACTTTCCTGATTGTATCAAATAAGATAACACACATGGAAGTACTTTGTGAAGTACAAGACTACTGCGGTAGTATTACTAGAGGTTGGATCTAGGTAATGAGTCCCCTCAGCAGGGTAGAGGCCTGCTGATACTCGAGAGAGAGTAGAGGCACATTTACTAAAGACTTGGTCTGTGACCTCACTATGATAGGTCCCGGGGAAGCAAATATGATTCAGACATAGTTGATTAAAGTCTCATTTCCCTCCAAAACTGGGATCTTGTGAACTTTTGGCGTCTCTACTGATCTGCCCATGACTTCCGAGCAGACAAGAGATGCCTCTGTGATGTTTGGCTCAGTCTTGAGTGGGTCATGTGCTCCCTCCCTCAAGGGTCAGCTGGGGTTGGAGATTCGCTCTGAGTGTTTACAGCTGTAACTGAAGGCCTGTGGTCTGGCAAAATGAGTAGAATCATATTCTCAGCCCCTAATATAGGCACTTTGCCAGACTGTAGGCCCAGAGAGAGAAAGAGAGGCCCTGTGTAAAAGGAAGGAGATGGAGTTGGAAAGTTAATTGGAATTTTTGTAGCTGCTGCCCTTATCTCTGCAGACTTCTCAAAGCAGAAAGTCAGAGTAGTGGAGGAGAATCACTGCTGGTCTAGACAGCCTTTGCTGTTTACTGCCCTAGAACATAGAAGTAGGGCAGGGGTAGGGGACGTGTGTGTCTGTGTTTGGGTATGTTTCTAAATAAACTCAAAAACACATTGCCATCAAGTTGATTCCTACTCATAGCGACCCCACCTAACAGAGTAGAACCGCCTTTTTTTGGTAAACTTTTATAGAAGCAGACTCTGCTACATGTTTCTCTCGCAGAGCAGTTGGTAGGTCCAAACTGCCAGCCTTTCATTTTGCAGCCAAGCACTTTAACCACTGTGCCACCAGAGCTCCTTCCATGTGTCTAAATAGAACCAAAAACCAACCCCTTGCCATCAAGGTAATTCCAACTCATAGTGACCCTATAGGACAGAGTAGAACTGCCCCATAGAGTTTCCAAGAAGCACCTGGTGGATTTGAACTGCCAACCTTTTGGTTAGCAGCTGTAGCTCTTAACCACTACACCACCAGGGTCTTATGTGTCTAAATAGGAGGCACAAATTTAAATACCTACAAGGTAATACCTACAGATATTACACACGAGTGAAGTGGATTAGATATAAGAAAATATTCTTTTATTTAATAAGTAATTGCATTTTACAAAAGTATCATTTACTTTGTTAAAAACAAGTTCATTGCGCTATTTCATGCTTTTCTCAATTCCGTGCAGGCTTCTTATTGTGGTTATCAAGTTGGTTCTTTTAGCACAGACACTTTGCACAGGAAAGTAGTCTTCATTTCCACGAAGAAATATGCCTACTCCCATTTTTCTTGAAACACATAGCTTGCTTGATCTACGTTTCACTGTCCGCTCCCCTGCTTTAAAAAAATTAGAGATAAAGGTATAATATAAATTACTTTCTTATTTACTATAAGACAAAAGCAGTGCAAGAGCTGTGCTGAGTGCACTTGGCACTGGAAGTCCTGTTGGGGAGGCAGTAGGGTGTGGTTGGGTCTACGGAGAGCTGGAGAGCGCACATCCAGAGAAAGGGGTAGCTGCAGGCAATTGCAGTTGCTGTGCAGGAATGTGGACACTGTGTTGTCAGATCTTTTAATTTTTCAAGGGAAGTTGGGAATCCAGACTTTTGTGTGAAATCTTCAAATTATTAAATGCTGGCAACTAGTTTGAAAATGTTAAAAACATTTTGCTGGCCAAAGCACATCTATGGGCTGCCAATGAGCCACCTAAATGGGCTGCCGTTTTTTGAGTTTTTTGCTAAAGGGATGATTTGTAAGCAGGAGAATGGTATTGAATAAAGCTAGTAGATGTAGGAGAAGAGGAGGTGTATATAGAAAAATTACAGAATCAGGAGAACAAGAAAGAACTGGGCAAACATTTTTGTGGTAAAAAATGTTAAGCTGGTAGACATCCTTTATTAGAGATCATTTAAGGTCCAATTACCTGTGCATTTAGTACCCGCCATATAATGTTAATGAAAATTCTGCCACATAGTTCCTTTATTACATGTGTGGGTTGCACTGTTGAGTTGTAGGATAAGGATGATTAAAAAAAAAAGTTTGAATTATACAGATAGTGCACTCCTATTTTAAAGAAAGTACAGAATTGTAAAGAGTCAAAATCCCCTCTTCCCTTCTCACTCCTCTAATCCTCAGAAGTATCCACTGTGAACACTTTAGGGGTGTATCTTTATAGACCATTGCTTTTTAATGATTTTTTAAAAATTCCTATTTATATAATTGGTTGGATCACCAAGATTATTATCGATCCCTATCTATATCTTCTGTCTACCTACCTACCTATCTATACAGACATAATTTTTCCCACAATTCTAAGGAGGATTAAAATAAAAACCATGTTTGCATTAAAACTGTGATACAGAAATTTAAAAAAACACATAGAACAGAGGGAAGTAGGTATAAAAATTACCTAGATTTACGCAGTTAAAATTAATATTTAATTATTGTGATTTATTGAGAATCTGTTCAGCCAAGACTGAGTTTCACCTTTTTCCTTCCAAATGATAAACTGTTTATAACTGAAGTTAAATGTTACTCCTTCTTTTATAATGTCTCCTTTCTTCTCTCTTGATCTACTTTTCAGAGTAATATTTGCTATCAGGACATTTCTATTTTACGAGATAGCAATTTAAAAATAACCTCATGACAGCACACATACATTTATCACGAACAAGTCTCGACTGGCTACATTTAGTCATACTTTAGAAGTTAAGTGATTTTTTTTTTTCCTTATATGAAGACTCGTTTACAGTTTCCAAGTCCGAAAGGGAGCAAGCATTTTATCTAAATGGACAAATGGGAGATCAAAGTACAAGTGCTTTTTTGCACATTCTTCACCCTGGACTCTGTGTGAGTTAGTATATATTTTTCTATTTGAACATTTTCCTTATTGCATTTTACTAGGAGAAAAGTGCACCACAAAGTGCCTGAAGTAATTATGTTCAAAATTATCTTAGGGAGCAGTTGTCCTTAAGTCACATATGCAGTTGCAGTGATGATAATAGCTAAGATTTCTATCGTGTACATTATAAATAACTTTTATGAAAAGAAAAAGAGAAGAATTCTCATCACTGTTTTGAATTCTGATAGCATTTCCTAGACCTCTAGGCCCTTAACTGCAAAAGAAAGCAAGGGAGAGAGTGACAGAGGGAGAAAAGGAGGGAAGAAGGAAGTCACAGCACCAGATTTTAGTCAAAAAATGGGTCAGTGGTGCACATGTGTTTATCAACCCTTTTTCCTCAAATATCACTGAAGTTACAGGAAAAGAGTTCCAAAAAACTTCAGTCTGTTCTTATGAAAACAGGGTAGGGTGGGATCATCAGCAGATCAAAGACCAATTTCTGGCATAAAGAAGGCAGGACATATTGACACATAAGCCCTATCACAAAAAGCTGTAGCATAGGTAAAGCCACCCTTCCTGGAGTAGCTCAGTTGACAGGTATGGAGAGCCAGGGAAGGAAGTGGGCAGAAGGATTGCATACAAAACAGCTGCTCCTTCCCACCCATGCAGCGTGTGTGTGCAGTGCAACTGATAGAGGTGACACTTGCAAATGCACAACTAAAGAAATCAATTAGTCTGGAGAGGGCTGATGCTCCTAGTGAGGGTGTGGGCACCCCAGGACAAAGCTCTTTTGTTCTGACATTGAGAGTGGAACCCTGATTGCCTTTATGCTCTCTACCCACATATCTTAAAGAAGCCTACCTATTGACAAGACTTGTCCACTTACATAGAAATTTTTCCAGCCAGAGTGATATCTATTGAGAAAAAACAACCTACTCAACAGCAGAGGAAATCCACATGTGCTACTTGAATTCAGCAACCTAGTCTTTCATAAATATGAAAAGATAACCAATAATAACCAGATATATGGGGAAGACCCAGTAGCATCAAATAGTAAGGCAAAGATGAATAATAAAAATAAAAGTGATGGGTCAAAAAAAAAAGATACTTCAGGGACAAAATTTTTTTGGTGAAAATTTTAGGTAATATCTCAGAGAGATTTAAGAAGGAATGGTATCTATAGAGTAAAGACATGGTGTTATGCAAAAAGAGAACAGGAGTGAAATTGAAAATATGATTGCCCAAAAAAATCCAATAAATAGGCTGGACTTAAAACTAAAGCAAAAAGATAAAAATATAGAAACTATGAGAGAAAAATAAGTGATCTGAGAGTTAAATCCAAGATATCTTTCTACTGAGAAATCAAATAAAAGTTAGCAGAAAAATGGAGGAGATGAATTGAGGGACGAGAAGGAGGAGGAAGTAAAGGATGATGAGGATGAAGTAGAAGAGAAAGTAGAAGATGAGGAGAAGGAGGAGGAGGAGAAGAAGAAAATTTCTCTGAGCTGAAGAAATTTAGTCCTGTGCTCGAACACAAACAGCTCTCTGAAACTGGTTTGCATGTTGCTGTGATTCTAGAAGCTATGCCACCAGTATTTCAAAGACCAGAAGGGTCACCCATGGTAGACAAGTTTCAGCAGAGCTTCTGGACTAAGACTTAGAAGAAGGACCTGGCAGTTACTTCTGAAAAAATTTGCTAGTGAAAACCTTATGAAGAGCAGCAGAACATTGATTGATATAGTGCCAGAAGATGAGTGTCTTGGGTTTGAAGGCACTCAAAATACGAGTGGGGAAGAGCTGCCTCCTTAAAGTAGAGTCAACCTTAATGACATGGATGGAGTCAAACTTTCGGGATTTTCATTTGCTAACGTGGCACAGCTCAAAATGAGAAGACGCAGTTGCAAACATCCATTAATAATCGGAACATGGAATGTATGAACTATGACTCTAGGAAAATTGGAAGTCATCAAAAATGAAATGGAACACATAAAGATTGATATCTTTAGGCATTAGTGAGCTGAAATGGACAGCTATTGGCCACTTTGAATCAGACAATCATATGGTCTACTATGCCAGGAATGACAAATTAAGGAGGAATGACATCACATTCATCATCAAAAAGATCATTTCAAGATCCATCCTGAAGTACAATGCCGTCAGTGATAGGATAATATCAATATGCCTATAAGGAAGACCAGATAATACGGCTATTATTCAAATTTACGCACCAACCACTAATGCCAAAGATGAGGAAATTGAAGATTTTCACCAAGTTCTGCAGTCTAAAATTGATCAAACATGCAATCAAGATGCACTGATAATTACTGGTGATTTGAATGCAAAAGCTGGAAACAAAGAAGAAGGATTTGTAGTTGGAGAACATGGCCTTGATGACAGAAACAATGCTGGAGACTGCAAGATAGACTTTTGTAAGACCAACGACTTCTTCACTGCAAATACCTTTTTTCAACAACATAAACGGCAAGTATACATGTGGACCTCACTGGATGGAAAACGCAGGAATCAAATCGACCTACATCTGTGGAAAGAGACCATGGAAAAGCTCAATATCATCAGTCAGAACAAGGCTAGGAGCCAACTGCAGAATGGACCATCAATTGCTCATATGCAAGTTCAAGTTGAAACTGAAGAAAATTACAAGTCTGTGAGAGTTAAAATACAACCTTGAGTATATCCACCTGAATTTGGAGACCATCTCAAGAATAGATTTGATGCACTGAACACTAATGACCAAAGACCAGATGAGTTGTGGGATGACATTAAGAACATCATACATGAAGAAAGCAAAAGGTCATTAAAAGACAAGAAAGAAAGAAAAGACCAAAATGGATGTCAGAAGAGTCTCTGAAACTCGCTCTTGAATATAGATAAGCTAAATCAAGTAGAAGAAATGAGGAAGTAAAAGAGCCAAACAGAAGATTTCAAAGGGCAGCTCAAGAAGACAAAGTAAAGTATTACAACAAAATGTACAAAGACCTGTGCAGCCCCTGTGGCACAGTAGTTAAGAGGTTTGGTGCTAACCAAAAAAAAAGAAAAAAAAAAAAGGGTTGGCAGTTTGAATCTACCTGCAGGTCCTTCGAAACCCTATGTGGCAGTTCTACCCTGTCCTATAGGATCACTATGAATCGGAATTACTCGATGGCAAAGGGTTTTTTGGTTTTATGGTGCAAAGACCTGGAGTTAGAAAACCAAAAGGGAAGAACACGGTTGACATTTCTCAAGCTGAAAGAACTGAAGAAAAAATTCAAACCTCGAGTTTCAATTTTGAAGGATTCTATGGCAAAAATATTGAACAATGCAGAAAGCATCAAAAGAAGATGGAAGGAATACACAGAGTCACTGTACCAAAAAGAATTGGTCGATGTTCAGCCATTTCAGGAGACAGCATATGATCCAGAACCAATGGTATTGAAGAAAGAAGTCCAAGCTGCATGAAGGCATTGGTGAAAAACAAGACTCCAGGAATTAATGGAATACCAACAGAGATGTTTCAACAAATGGACGCACCAATGGAGGTGCTCACTCGTCTGTGCCAAGAAATTTGGAAGACAGCTACCTGGCCAGTTGACTGGAAAGATCCATATTTGTGCCCATTCCAAAGAAAGTTGATCCAACAGAATGTGGAAGTTATTGAAAAATATCATTCATATCACAAGCAAGTAAAATTTTGCTGAAGATAATTAAAAAACGATTGCAGCAGTACATTGACAGGGAACTGCTAGAAATTCAAGCTGGATTCAGAAGAGGACATGAAACCAGGGATATCATGGCTGATGTCAGATGGATCCTGGCTGAAAGCAGAGAATACCAGAAAGATGTTTATCTGTATTCTACTGACTGTGCAAAGTCATTTGACTGTGTGGATCATAAGAATTTATGGATAACATTGCAAAGAATGGGAACTCCAGAACACTTACTTGTGCTCCTGAGGAAACTGTGCATAGACCAAGAAACAGTGTTTAAACAGAACAAGGTGATACTGTGTGGTTTAAAATCAGGAAAGATGTGACATTGTATCCTTTCACAATACTTATTCAATCTGTATGCTGAGCAAATAATCCTAGAAGCTGGACTACATGAAGAAGAACGAGGCATCAGGGTTGGAGGAACACTCATGAACAGCCTTGATATGCAGATGACACAACCTTGCTTGCTACAAGTGAAGAGGACCTGAAGCACTTTCTAATGAAGATCAAAGACCACAGCCTTCAGTATGAATTACACCTCAATATAAAGAAAACAAAAATCCTCATAACTGGACCGATAAGCAACATCGTGATAAATGGAGAAAAGATTGAAGTTGTCAAGGATTTCATTTTACTTGGATCCACAATCAATGCCCATGGAAGCAGCAGTTAAGAAATCAAATGACATATTGCACTGGACAAATGCTACAAAAAAACCTCTTTAAAGTGTTGAAAAGCAAAGATGTCGCTTTGCAGACCGGACCGAAACCATGGTGCGCCTGACCCAAGCTGTGATATTTTCAATCGCCTCATATGCATGCTGTCATGGTTTGAATTATGTCCCCCAAAAAATGTGTGTATCAATTTGGCTAGGCCATGATTCCTGGTATTGTGTGATTTTCCTGTATGTTGTAAACCTGCCTCTATGATGTTAATGAGGGAGGATGGGTGGCAGTTGTGTTAGTAAGGCAGGACCTGATCTACAAGACTGGATTGTGTCCTGAGGCAATCTCTTGAGATATAAAAGACAGAAGTGAGCAGTGAGACAGGGGGACCTCATACCATCAAGAAAGCAGTGCCGGGAGCAGAGTACGTTCTTTGAACTGGGGTCCCTGCGCCGAGAAGCTCCAGTCCAGGGGAACACTGAAGAGAAGAAGGCCGACAGAGAAAGCCTTCCCCTGGAGCTGACACCCTGAATTTGGACTTTTAGCCTACTTTGACTGTGAGGAAATAAACTTCTCTTCATTAAAACCATCCACTTGTGGTATTTCTGTTGTAGCAGCACTAGATAACTAAGACACATGCTAAAGATGGAAATGAACAAGGAAGACCAAAGGAGAATTGATATCTTTGAATTATGGTGCTGGCGAAGAATATTGAATATACCATGGACTCCCAGAATAACGAAGAAGTCTGTGTTAGAAGAAGTGCAGCCAGAATGCTCCTTGGAAGCAAAGACGGTGAGACTTTGTCTCATGTACTTTGGACATATTATCCAGAGGGACCAGTCTCTGGAGAAGGACATCGTGCTTGGTAAAGCAGAGGGTCAGTGAGAAAGAGGAAGACACTCAACGAGTTGGACTGACACAGTGGCTGCAACAATCGGCTCAAGCATAGCAAAAATTTCGAGGATGGTGCAGGACCAGGCAGTGTTTCTTTCTGTTGTACGTAGGGTTGCTATGGGTCAGAACCAAATTGATGGCACTTAACACCAACAACATACTTGTGGAAGTAATCTTGTTTGGAAATACTGTTTTCTTTGCCACGTTAATTAGATCATAGCTGAGTAGGGTGGGTTCTAAATCTAATCGCTTCTGAGTTTAAAAAGAGCTGTTTAGATACAGGGGGTGTGGGAGAAAGAGGGAGACAGATGCCATGTGAAGACTGTCTACAAGTCAAGGAACCAAGGAATGCCGAGGACTACATACAAGAAAGGAGTAGACATGGCCAAGACCCTAATAAAGACTTTTACCCTCCAGAACTGTGAGAAAATAAATTTTTATTCCTGAAATCCACCCACTAGTGATATTTCTGTTACAGCAGCACTGGAAAACTAAGACAAAGGGTAACCAATAAAAGAACTAAAAAGTATGGAATAACCAATGAAACCTGGGAGAAGGGTTTTGTTGGAGGGAGAATGCAGGAAGTACTGTGAGATGAATTACATGTCTTTCATAGTGAGGTATTGAAAGATATTTTCCAAGGTTGCTAAGTCAGGAAATAAAGATGTATTAGTAGTGCTGAGAATTAGATATAGCTGATTTAATATTGGCTACTCTAGCTGATTCTAATAGTTACCTAAGTTTTTATCCATACATTCATGAACAAGCTAATTCTTCTCAAATATAATTCTTTTTTTTTAAATTGTGCTTTAAGTGAAAGTTTACAGTTCAAGTCAGTGTCTCATACAAAAATTTATACACACTTTGCTATGTGACCCTAGCTGCTCTGCCTGTAATGTGACAGCACACTTCTCCTTCCCACCCTGGATTTCTCCTGTCCATTCAACCAGCTCCTGTCCCTATCTGCTTTCTCATCTTGCCTCCAGACGGGAGCTGCCCATTTAGTCTCGTGTATCCACTTGAGCTAAGAAGCACTCTCTTAGCAAGTATCATTTTATGTCCCATAGTCCAGTCTAATCTTTCTCTGAAGAGTTGGCTTTGGGAATCGTTTCAGTTCTGGGCTAATGGAGAGGCCAGGGACCATGTCTTCCTTGGTCCCTTCAGCCTCAGTCAAACCATTAAGTCTGGTGTTTTTACTAGAATTTAAGTTCTGCACCCTACTTTTCTCCTGCTCTGTCAGGGACTCTCTGTTGTGTTCCCTGTCACGGTGGTCATTGGTGGTAGCCGGGCACCATCTAGTTCTTCTGGTCTCAGGCTGATGGAGTCTCTGGTTTATGTGGCCCTTTCTGTCTCTTGTGCTAATATTTTCCTTGTGTCTTTGGTGTTCTTCATTTTCCTTTGCTCCAGGTGGGTTGGGACCAATTGATATATCTTAGACGGCCACTCGCTAGCTTTTAAGACCCCAGATGCCACTCACCAAAGTGGGATGCAGAACATTTTCCTAATAAACTTTGTTATGCCAATTGACCTAGATATCCCCTAAAACCACGGTTCCCAGACCACCACCCCTGCTACTCTGTCCCTCAAAGTGTTTGGTTGTATTCAGGAAACTTCTTAGCTTTTGGTTTAGTCCAGTTGTGCCGACTTCCCCTGTAGTGTGTGTTGTCCTTCCTTTCACCTAAGATAATTCTTATCTACTATCTAGTTAGTGAATATCCATCTTCCTTCCTCCGCACCCTCGTAACCATAAAAGATTTTTTTTCTTCTGTGTTTAAACCATTTCTTGAGTTCTTATAATAGTGGTCCCATACATTATTTGTCCTTTTGCGACTAAGTTCACTCAGCATAATGCCTTCCAGATTCCTCCATGTTATGAGATGTTTCATAGACTCATCATTGTTCTTGATTGTTGTGTGGTATTCCATTGTGTGAATATATCATAATTTGTTTATCCATTTGTCTGTCGATGGGCACCTATGTTGTTTCCATCTTTTTGCTATTGTGAACAGTGCTGCAATGAACATGGGTGTGCATATATCTATTCGTGTGACAGCTCTTATTTCTCTAGGTTATATTCCAAGGAGTGGGATTGCTGGATCGTATGGTACTTCTATTTCTAGCTTTTAAAGGAAGCACTAAATTGATTTCCAAAGTGATTGTACCACTTTATATTCCTACCAATGGTGTATAAGTGTTCCAGTCTCTCCACAACCTCTCCAGCATTTATTATTTGTTTTTTGGATTAATGCTAGCCTTCTTGCAGTGAGATGGTTTCTCACTGTAGTCTTGACTTGCATTTCTCTAATGGCTAATGATTGTGAGCATTTCCTCATGTGTCTGTTAGCCACCTGAATGTCTTCTTGGCAAAGTGCCTGTTCATATCCTTTGCCCATTTTTAAATTGGGGTTATTTGTCTTTTTGTTGTTGAGGTTTTGCAGTATCTTGTAGATTTTAGAGATTAGATGCTGATAGGATTTGTTTTAGCCAAATTTTTTTTCCCAGTCTGTAGGTTGTCTTTTGACTCTTTTGGTGAAGTCTTTTGATGAGCATAAGTGTTTGATTTTTAGGACCTCCCAGTTATCTAGTCTCTCTTCTGGTGTTTGTGCATTGTTACTTATGGTTTGTATTGTGTTTATGCCGTGTGTTAGGTCTCCTAGCATTGTCCCTATTTTTTCTTCCGTGATCTTTATCGTTTTCAATTTTATATTTAGGTCTTTGATCCATTTTGAGTCAGTTTTTGTGCATGGTGTGAGGTATGGGTAGTTTCATATTTTTGCTAATGGATATCCAGTTATGCCAGCACCATTTGTTAAAGAAACTGTCTTTTCCCCAATTAACAGACTTCAGGCCTTTGTCTAATATCAGCTGCTCATAGGTGGATGAATTTACATCTGAATTCTCAATTCTGTTCCATCAGTCTATGTATCTGTTGTTGTACCAGTACCAGGCTGTTTTGACTACTGTGGCAGTATAATAGGTTCTAAAATCAGGTAGTGTGAGGCCTCCCACTTTGTTCTTCTTCTTCAGTAATGCTTTACTTATCTGAGGCCTCTTCCCTTTCCACATGAAGTTGGTGGTTTGTTTCTCCATCTCGTTAAAAAATGCTGTTGGAATTTTGATTGGGATTGCACTGTATCTGTAGATCGGTTTGGGTAGAATTGATATTTTCACAATGTTGAGTCTTCCTACCCATGAACAAGGTAGGTTTTTCCCCTTATGTAGATCTCTTTTGGTTTCTTGCAGTCGTGTCTTGTAGTTTTCTTTGTGTAGGTCTTTTACATCTCTGGTTAGACTTCATCCTAAGTATTTTATCTCCTTGGGGGCTATTGTAAATGGTATTGATTTGGTAATTTCCTCTTCGAGGTTCTCTTTGTTGGTGTAAAGGAATCCAACTGATTTTTGTATATTTATCTTGTATCCTGAAACTTTGCTAAATCTTCTATTAGTTCCAGTAGTTTTCTTGTGGGTTATTTGGGGTTTTCTGTGTGTAAGATCATATCATCTGCAAATAGAGATACTTTGACTTCTTCCTTACCAATTTGGTTGCCTTTTATTTCTTTTTCTAGCCTTAGTGCTCTGGCTAGGACCTCCAGCACAATGTTGAATAAGAGTCGTGATAAAGGGCATTCTTGTCTGGTTCCAGTTCTCAAGAGGAATGCTTTCCGACTTTCTCCATATAGGATGGTGTTAGCTGTTGGCTTTGTATAAATGCTCTTAATTATGTTGACGAATTTCTCTTCTGTTCCTATTTTGCTGATAGTTTTTATCATGAATGGGTGTTGGACTTTGTCAAATGCCTTTTCTGTATCAATTGATAACATCGTGTGGTTCTTGTGTTTTGTTTTATCAAATACAATTCTTAATGAACCCAACAATTGAGTTATTGAGAGAAAAACTTATACTGTTCATCTGGAAATATACGTTTAGGAAGGAATAGCCAGACTTTTTCAAAAGTCTATTATTGTGATATGTTAATGATGATTGAATTGACTAAATATATAACAGATTCCCTTCTTTTGAAAATGAAAACTATATTTGTGTAGTGTGGATGGAAATGATTGTGTGGTCTTAGAACTATATCTAAGTCAATTTCAGTGTTTATAATATAAGCATATGCCATAATGTGTCATAATATTCTGCTTTCCATCATATGCAATTTTGTGTTGACTGTAACTTGTAGGTTATTTGCATCTGGTACTTCTTTTTCACTATTCTCATTTCTAATTATCCTTTCTTTCTTTAATATTCTGTCTCTTTTCTTTTCCTGGCAGTGTTTCATTCACACACCCCAATTTTTTATATTTTTTAAAACTTTAGACCTTTGATTTTAAATAAGTCCTCAGTAATGCATACAAGCCTTAAAAACAGTTTTATGCAATATGTTAAGTTCAAAATGGTGACACGTGCTTAACATAATGTGTTGTAGAAATGCTAAGTTTAATTTCCAAAATATTAAGTACATAAACTTCAGAGTGACACAAACTGACCTGACACTGTCAACGAACATTTATGAGTCACAGCGTTCATGTGATCATTAAAAGCTGGTGTTTTCATTGGCTGGAGGAGTATATGAAAACCACACTCACCAAAACACAGAGAGACAAGCCTAATTTAGATGAGGTCGCTACCTGAAGAACTAAGAATAGAAACAATGCAAAGTGATTATCTCTAGTTGGTGTAACTAGGGGTAAAAGCTGTTACTTTTCATTTAATACTGTTCTGTTCAATTTTTTTTTTAAGCAGCCATAGCACCAACACCACAAAGTTAACACCATCCCCTAAAATATGTTGATGAATATATTAACATTCTGGATATGGACTTTAAGTCCTTCAGCTTTTAACCAATTTCACATAGAGGGCTCTTCTTCACTCTTGGGGTACCTGATGTATTATCTAGTTCCCTTTTCGTGTATTTTACATTTCATGCTAATATCTAATTGTAGATCCTAAGTAGAAACCATTTCTATCTGTAATTCATATTTGTTACTGTAGTTTAAAAGCACTAACCTCAGGACATAATTGGGATCTGACTAAAGGAAAGCCTCACATGGTGAAGTTAACAGACTGGTAAGAGCTTATTGTGAAACACACTTGAATGTGGCTCAGTGCCAAAAAACATTGTTTTTCCATATCAAAACAGAGACAGAGTTCACTGGAAAATTTGAAGTTGAAATGAGGCATGCCTACAGCAGAGCCCTCGAGCAAACACTCTTTCAGCTATTCCTCACAACTACAGTCACTGCAAGCAATCACCTGTTGCTGAGTAAATTACTAACATTTCAAGTTTGCAAATGCAGAAAGGGAGAGTTCCAGAAAAGCAGGCATGTTCTTAGTATCAAATCATTGTCAGTCATTGTCGAGACCAGACTTAAAAAGCAGCATTCCCATGAAGGATCGTGAATCATCTTAGTTAATTGATTGAGACTCTACATCTTATTCGAATGTACACAAATCCATAAGAAAAGAGGTCGTTACTTTGCATTTTCCCCACAGTTTATTTACCCCATTAAAACCATTGGAACAACACATCTTAATCTCATAAAGGTCAAACCTTTTGTTCATTACAATGTCTCACCTTACGGGAGGTTCATTTGAATTGTAAAATAGTTTGAGACATTGAGTGTCTGCTATGTGCCAGTCACTGAGCTTGGCACAGGGAAAACAAAATAAACAGGAGGCTGGGAATATTCAAGACCTGACCATTTAGTGGGGAAGGGAAACATATACTAATAAATATCTGTACATTGTAACATGGATGTTCTGTGGTTGAGATGTGCATAGGGTGCTATGGGAGGTCAGAGGGCAACATTTAGAACAACCTGGGGTTAGGGAAGGTTTCCCGGAGAAGATGATGCTTCAGTTGTTTCTGTTCTGTTCCTTTGTTTACTGGTGTTTTCTCATTAAAAAAATTCAGAATAATACATGAAAATATAAATCAGAGAGTAAAACGCAACCTGCATCTCTTTACCCAGAGCTAATCACGGTTGACGGTTTGGTGAATACCCTTCCAGGTATGTGTGTGTGCACACAATTTTATTTAAATGTGGCCATACTCTACATGCTGTTCAGTATTGTCTAGCAGCTTTTCTAGAGGAGCGAAACCGGTGAAGCATAATATAAATATATATAGCATATAAAAATATATACAAAGAATGTTACTTCAGGGAAATGGTTCATGCAATTGTAGGGGCTGGCAAGTCTAAAATCAGTAGGTCAGGCAACAGGCTGAAGGACTCTGCTGGCTGGCTCATGGGATTGCAAGGGCTGGAGAATTCAAAACCTGCACGCCCCTCAGGTGGCAGGCTGAAGACTTCTGCAGGCTTATGTCCCAAGAACCAGAGGTCAGGTGATGAGAAGAGTACAGGGTTGAGAGAGAGAGAGAGAGAGAGCTTTGGCAGAACACCCACTTATATACTAGAGGCAGCGCACATCCCCAAGGAAACTCCCCTTTCAACTGATTGGCTGCTTACATCAGATCACGAAATGGAAGGTGATTACATAGTGTCTGCCAGATCACTGGAAATCATAGCCTAGCCAAGTTGGCACATAACATTAACCAGCACGAATATCTTGATATATATTTTTTCATTCAACAGTATATCCTGGACATTACTCTAGATCAATGAATTTAAAACTATAACACAATTTTTTATGGCTATATAGTATTCCATTATATTTTGTGCTTTAATTTGTTTAGGTAGTCCCTTATCAAAAGACAGGTTATTTCCAAATATTTTGCTGTTTTATATAATGCTGCAATTAACATCATTGTATATATAGCTTTAGGTACTTGGGAGATGATTGATCACAGATAAATCCTGGAACAACTGCTAGGCTGAAAGTTACACACATTTAAAATTTTGATTCACAAATAACAAACTTCCTTCTAAAACATTTATCCTAATTTAGATCCCCTTGTTCTGCTACACCTTTGTCAACAGTGAATTTTGTCAATCTACCGGTAGTCCCGTAGAGCTGACACCCTGAATTCAGACTTCTAGCCTCCTAAACTGTGAGAAAATAAATTTCTGTTTGTTAAAGGCATCCACTTTTGGAATTTTTGTTATAGCAGCACCGGATAACTAAGACAACTGGATTTATAAATATAGTCATAATAAAAGGTAATAATAATGAAAACTAAAAAAAAGAATGATGTATTCAACTTATATCAGAACCGAAGGAACTCTATAGTAAGTTGGAGACTACCTGTGTTATGACTGCCAATCTTACCGATGAAAAATTACATCTTTTTATTTTAATGTGCCTTATTTTAAGCAAGTTTAAACATCTTTTCTCATATTTTTGCCTATTTTTATTTCTTATTTTAATTATTTGTGCATGTTTTTCATTGGCATGTTTATCTTCATCAAATTGCTTTGTAAAAGATCTTTGTACGCTGGGAATATTAGTGCTTGTCTGTCATAAACACTGTGATTATTATTTCACCTCTGTTTATTTTACTTTATGGTTTAAAAACGTTTTTGAGTTAAAAATGTTTCTATTTTGATTTTGACTTTTGTATAGGCTTTAGAGAGACTTTTCCACATCAGTATTTTTGAAAGCAACTGTTTTTCCTCTGGCACATTTATAGTTTTATTTTTTATATTTAAATATCTAAGCTATCCAGAATTGGTTGTGATATAAAAAGCTAAGTAAAATTCTGCTAGTATCTATGCTGAATGCTGTTTTCCCTTGCTGTATAGAATAGTTATTAAGGGAATAGGTCTCAGAGTTAGGCTGTCTGGGTCCACTTCCTAACTAACTGGATAAACCTGAGCAATTTACTTCACCTCTTTCTGTTGCTGTTTGTAAAATGGGGGCAATAATAGAACCTATCTCTTGTGGTTGTTGTGAGTAGTGAATATGTTAGCATATGTAAAGGGCTTAGAAGAATACCCGGCATGTAATAACAGCTCAGTAAAGAGTATTTGTTACTAGATACTAAATTCAAATGTATGTTGCTGTTGTTGGGTGCTGTCAAGTCGGTTCTGACTCATAGCGAGTGACCCTATGTACAACAGAATGAAACACTGCCCATCCTCATGATGATTGTTATGCTTGAGCTCATTGTTGCAGCCACTGTGTCAATCCATTTCGTTGAAGTTCTTCCTCTTTTTCACTGACCCTCCACTTTACCAAGCATGATGTCCTTCTCCAGAGACTGGTCCTAACTGATATGTCCAAAGTATGTGAGACGAAGTCTCGCCATCCTCGCTTCTAAGGAGCATTCTGGCTGTAGTTCTTCCAAGACAGATTTGTTCTTTCTTTAGGCAGTCCATGGTATATTTAATATTCTCTGCCAACACCATAACTCAAAGGTGTCAATTCTTTTTCAGTCTTCCTTATTCACTGCATGCATATGAGGTGATTGAAAACACCATGACTTGGGTCAGGCTTACCTTAGGCCTTAAAGTGTTATCGTTGCTTTTTAACGCTTTAAAGAGGTCTTTTGTAGCAGATCTGCCCAGTGCAATGCATCGTTTGATTTCTTGACTGCTGCTCCCGTAGGTGTTGATTGTGGATCCAAGTAAAGTGAAATCCTTGACAAGTTCAAATTCAAATGTATATGTGGGACTATTTCTGGACTCTATTCTGTTGCACTTACTGGAATCTAGAAATTCATGGGGTCAATACCAATAAAGCTAATTATTATACCTTTATAACATATGTGTGGACAAATTTCTTTCTTAGTTTTTCTTTTTCAGAATTTTTCTGATTCTTCTAACATATTTAGATGAAATTCAGAATCATTTTGTCAGTTCCTGACAAGAACTGAGATTTTGATAGTCCTTGTAGGGAATAGATCCTTTTAGGAAGATCTGATTTCTTCATAATTTTGAATTTTCTTTTCCATTAACTAGGTTTGTCTTTCCATTTATTCAAGTCTTTCTTTGTGTTACTTAATAAAGGTTTAGAATTTTCTTCATATAGGTCCCTCTCATTTCTTGATGCTGAATATCTGAGCTGAATCTTGAAGGATATCTAGTTTACAGAAGTGAGCTAGACAAGGGGGAAAATTGTCTAGTAGTGTCTCTTTAGCTGCTAGAAATCATAGTTATGCTTGGATCAGTTTTAGTTCTATAAATAATGTTGTTTAGTTAACTCACATGAGATATAAGCAGTGAAATGAACTGAAAAAAAAAAAAAAAAAATGTGGTCTTTCCTGAAAAGAAGTGGAATGGAGCTGGCAGCCAGCATAAGAAATATTTATGCAGCTGTTGCCTGAACTAGTCCAAGAAAACTTCTAGAGACTATTAATAATATAAATGTTCAAGTAAAATACAAAGTCCAATACGTTTTCAATCTAAGTGCATGAACAGAGGAATTTGACTATGGGTAGACGTGTGTTTGTGGGTGTTTTGAACGGAGCTGGACCTAGGTAAGTCTGTGAAGTAGTTCCAGTTTTCCTTCATTTGCCATTTGATCTTGTTTTCAGCCCAACCCACCTTAACCTCAGAACTGTGGACTTGGAATACCATTGCTGGGGTTTAATCTCCTGCCTAGATACTTGCATTCTGTGCCCTGTTTGAGCTAACACTAAACAGAGGCCTCTCTCAAATGTCTAGTCATGAATAGCTGGTCATAGTCAATCTGTGCTTCGCCAAGTGATGAAATAAACAAAATACCTCCCCCCAACACACAGACTGTACCTCAAAGCACTTTTATTCAGAATTTCCCTTCAGATGTCAGAATTTTAAAGAGATTTATGATCCTCCACTCCATGGCTTTTTACTGCGATTCTCTACATCACCTAGGAGTATAGTTTTGTACCCTACCCTCCTCCGCCCCCAGCCCTTAAAAAATATTCTTTATGTTTGGGTAAGGGAATTCATTTCATTCTCAAGGCACGCCTACAACCCAACTGGTGGAAAAATAATAATTAGGCTGTTGCTTTTCTCTGTCCTACCAGCCTGATTAATGTTACATCTCCCATGAGACAACCAGGAAGACAAATATTTTCCAGTATTGTCCTGGCAGCTTCATTAATAAAGTAGTTTCTTTTATTATTCATCATGGCCTTACAGAAAATTCTAAAAAGGACAGTTAAATAGAGTAAAAGAATTTCTAAAAAAGAAAAAAACTCATTAACTTATGCAAAAAACTACAGAACAAAAAATGTTCTAAAATTAGATGGTGATGGTTGCACAACTCTGTGGATATACTAAAAACCAGTGAATTGTACACTTTAAATGAATGAAGTGTATTGTATGTAAATTGTATCTCAAATAAAGCTGTTTTCATAAAGCCATAGAAATCTAGATACCTTAGTGTCAAAAAAATAAGAAACGTAGTTATTGGTTAGCTTAATTTGAAGGAGTAACTGATTGCTATGAATAATAATAGCTAAAGTAGATTGATTACCTTCCTTGGGCTAGGTAGTCCATGTACAGTCTCATTTAATATTCACAATAAACTTATGAGGAGAAGGTAGAATAAATAAGCCTTTGGCTTTAAAGAATACAGAGTTTGGAAGAATCCATTTCTGGTGAAGGGAACCATGTTAGAAAAAAAGAAGAGGGCGTGAAGAGCATGATGCTTTAAAAAAAAAAGCAAGTAGTCTACTTTGGCTAAAGAAGGAAATACTGTACAGCTGTGGCAGGAGATAAGGGGAGCCAGAGGGATCTGTCCATAGTACAGAGGTCACAAATGCCAGTTCGAGATGTCTTGGTGATAAATTTATAGACAACAGGGGAACCAATTAGATTTTTTCAGCTGAGCATCTGGAAGGTTAAAGTGGAAGAAGCAGATATAGTTTAGAATGGAGCAGAGAGAAGCTGAGATAACAGGAAGGGATATAACCCACCCAGGTGAAAAGTAATGAGGGCTTTGGACTAGGACTACAAGATAGCGAAAGACAATTTACATATCAGAGGTAGAGACAACAGGATTTCTAGAAAGGCTGGGTGTAAGAGAACAAAGGGAGATGATATGTATGATCACCACAAGGTTCTGAGCATGGTTGAGTACAAGAATAATAAATTAACAGAAGCAACGTAATGGAGAGGAGAAGATGGCACAGAGAGGAGGATGATATGATGCATTCAGGTTTAGTTTTGCTGAGTTTCAGGGGCAGACAACCAGAAGTTTTGGTTTGTAGTTAGAAAGAGAGGTCAAGCCTAGAAATGTCAAAGTAGGAATCAGCTGTGTAATCATTGGCGACAAGGAGTAAATGCAGTTGCATTTGTCATGTACGGTCACAAGGGAGAGCAAGAAAAGAGGATAGAACTGGAGTATAATTTAGGGGAAAGTCTACACGTAGTGACTGGAAAGAGAAGTGTGATATACTGAAGATGGCAGAGTGAGAATAAGGCAGGAGGGGAATCAGAAACGAAGAGGCAATCATGTGAGTTAAGAAGTTTGAAGGAGGAATGCCAAAAATGGCTAAGGTTACATGGTGATGGGGAGAAGGTCACTTGAGTTGTTGTACCAAAAACCTACCCCCAAGCAAAGCTTTCTCCATTCTAAGAAATAGCCTTAACTATCTTAGCTGAAATTTCAGCTCTCATTCTTTTTAGTTCTTAAAATAAAGCCTAAGAATTGTGACTCTGTCCATTTCCAGTTCTTGGAAATTGATCTCTAGTAAAATCTGAATTACAATGTCTGAATATTGGCAAAATTTTCTATAGCTTTTACCCTGATAAAGGCCCATCATTTATAAATATGTGACCTCCCTCCAAAGGCCGAGAACAGAAAGGATGACATATGCACTACATAGAAGAGAAAAACATTAGTTTACAAATTTTCTCTTTCTCTTTTTCCTTTAGCCTGATTTTCCAGAAGATGAAAAATTGGTACTAAATATAGGTTTTGTCAGGAGTCCCTGGGTGGTGCAAACAGTTAAACACTTAACTACTAGCCAAAAGGCTGGAGGTTCGAACCCACCCAGAGGCGCCTTAGAAGACAGGTCTGGTGATCTGCTTCTGAAAGGTCACAGCCTTGAAAACCCTGTGGAGCAGTTCTACTTTGCACTCATGGGGTTACCATGAGTTGGAATGGACTCAAGGGCAACTAACAACAACAACATGGCTTTGGTCAAAAAAACAAGTAGACCAACAATGTATTTCCCCAGGAGCTGCCACGTTGAAATCTCCTGTACCACACAGAGAAAAGAGTGGCTTAGTTTACTCTTCAAAAACTGTCTTTATGTAAGTGGTTAAAACTGCTTCATTTTCCAAATCTGCCATATTTTCCAAATCCAATTCATTTCCCAGAGACAGTAGTTCTTTGACTAGAGTTTACACTGAGAGAGAACAGCAAGTTTTGGAGACTAAATCTCAGCCATTACTAAGGACTACTTACCCTTCTAAACCAATCCAATAATAGAACTGGCCTGTCCACAATGATTGGCAGTTGCTCAGCTGAGCCATCAGAAGTGTTATAAAAATAAAGCCAGGTGAAGTTGCCTGTTAACAAGTGAAGGCTCTGAATAAGTGTTTTTAACAGAGGAAGTGATTATGATTTCTGGAAATGTAATGCTGGTGCTGCCTTTTGATATTCAATGTTATTGGAAAAAAATTTCCAACTGACATTTTGTAAAGTGGCCTTTTGTACAACTTTAGACATTTACAGCTCATCATGGTTGTGCTTGGCTTGGCAGAAGAATCTCCCTACACAGTGGAAACATTTTTTAGTAGTCAGGTGGCTGAGGAGGTGGTTTCCATGGCAAAGATACTTTGTTTTTGGTACCCTTTAAGTACATTCAGCATTATACATTTCTTTTTACAAGGTCTTTAGAAGTTGTTCTGTGGCTAAAGCTTTTTCTCTCCAGAAAGAACAACCCAGATACTGGATAGCATACTCAGGGTTTAAAATATGATATTATAAAACATTAGATAACTTCGTCACCGGCAAACATGGCTAAAATCTAATTGATGCTCCTCTTTCTGAAATTAAAAAAGTCAGGACTTTTAAGTGATCATTATCTGCAGAATAATTATTTATGTACAAGTAACCTATGAAATAATACTGTCAAAGCAAACCTGCATGAACCCAGAACATGGTGCCTCACTGGTGACACTTATCATGGTGATCTTGTCCCTCCTTCCAACTTGCCTGTGGACATACTCTTCTCTCAGGTTCATTCCAATTCTCCGTTCAATGCTTTTTAGAGATGAAGATAAAACTAGTAGTTTTACCTGGACAGATTTTTAAACTTCGAATTGCTGTCCAATAAGGCAACTGTCCAAGTCAGTAAACCGGCAGGGGAAGAATAGCATGACCAGCTGTGATGATTGAGTATTGAGAGAAGCAGGTCAGCCATAAATAACAACAGCCAACTTGAAGATAACCCACACTTGGCTCTTTGGGAATAAGAAGGACAGTAAGGACGGTAGACCGCATTCTCCTTCTAAAAGGGGCAGCTGCTATTCAGCCAATTTCTGCCATGGAAAGGAGGCCAATCCTGGGAAGACCTCCTGATTGTCCAAAAGAAGCCAGAAAGAGATTTTTTTGCATGTTACATCTTCTGGTATTCAAATGTTGGAAACTATATTAGCTCCCTATTGCTGTTGTAACAAATTACCACAGACTGCGTGGTTCAAATAACACAAATTTATAATCACAGCCTTGCTGGTCAGAAGTTTGAAATGAGCTCAGGAGTTCCAAGGGGGAATCTTTTCCTTGCCCTTTCCAACTTCTAAAGGGCTCCTGAATTTTTTGGTTTGCGGTCACTTCCTGTATCTTTAAAGCCATCAGCATAGCATCTTGAAATCTGTCTTTGATGAAAACAGGACAAAAATACTAAGTGCTAGAGATGGAAACAGGCATGTTTGGAAAGAACTGTTACAGATTTGTTGTAGAACTGTTTCTCAAAATAGCATATGTTGAAATTCTAAGCCCTGCACTTGTGAATGTGGCCCTGTTTGGAAATAATGGTTTTTATTTTGTTATATTAATAAGGTCATACCCGGGTAGGGTGGGTCCTAAACCCATTTCCTTCTGAGTGGTGTCTTATAAAAAGTGGAAACAGACATGGAGAGGAGAGATCATATGGGGAACCATCTACAAGCCAAGCAACACTCGGGGCTGCCAACAAGGAAGGATCTTCTCCTACAGCCAATGTCCTGATTTGGACTCCTAGCCTCTAAAACTATGAGATGATAAATTTTTCTTCCTTAAGTTCCAAAAAAAAGAAAGAAAAATCTTTCTCTGACTCTTACCTCTTGCTTTTGTCATCACATCTCCTCTTACTCCTACTCTCCTGCCTCCCTCTTTCCCTTATTAGGACCCTTGTGATTACATTGGTCCTACTTGGATAATCTAGGATAATTCCCCATCTCAAAATCCTTAATGTAATCACATCTGCAAAGTCTTCTTTGCTTTATAAAGTAATATATTCGCAGATTCTGGGGATTAGGATGTGGACATCTTTGGGGGACTACTATTCTGTTTACCACAGAAGCTGATTCAATTTTTTTAAAATTTCAGGACCAGATAAAACCTGTCAGTAGGCCATTGTTTCTTAAATTCTGGTTATACCATCTCTGAGAGTGAATGTTCTTCAGAGATGTGTGTATCTTCCTCAACAGTTGTTCACTGGATATCTGAAGAAAGAGGAAAGTCTGCAGCTCACGTTCATAGGAAGCTCTCAGAGGGGACCTGGACATGACGCAGCCACATCCACTCTGGATTCTTTGTATAATGGAGAATTCCAGTGTTTAGTGGAGCACCTCAGGCATTTATTCTAGACGGAATGACTTGGGGGTAATGAACAGTGAGGGAAGGGCAATCATTGTGATTAAAAGTGGGATTTTCTAAAGTCGGACATTCGCATGCCAGAGATTACAAGAAAGATACAGATCTCAGGATGGGCAACAGGGTATGAAGTCTGAGTGAGTCCATTTGGAACTTCTGAAAGGGCTTAAACTTGTTAGATGCTTTGCCCCTGGATTATTTATATTAAACTAAATTACTCTCTTCTTTGCCCAGTGTTTTCAGTCAGTTCAGCAATTTGGTAGACTATATACCCCTACAGCTTTGTGGGGTGACACTACGGAGAACAAATGGGCAGAGCAGAGAAGAGAAGAATGGTCTGTCTCTTCTGCTGGCCCCATGAGAAGGAGTGGCAGTTTCTATCAAAGAGGACTATGATTGCAAGTTCTAGATGATTCCCAGCTGCAAAGTTAGCTATGCTGGATGCCAGAGCTTAAAGAAATGGGGAGGACAACTCCTGGGTGTATAGGTCAGGAAAGATGTAGGAGATAAAGCTTGTCCTGAATACACCAGAGGCAGATGTCTCAGTGCTGGGAGGTGAGGAGGTGGAAGAGGTGAAAGAGTGAAGCTGACACAGGTTACAATCGCTTGTAACATTTTATGTGCCTGCTAAGATAACTCTGTACGAATCAGAAATCTGCCTTTGCCTTTGACTAACACTTTTGGTAAGAAGAAAATCCTGGTGATCTACTTCCAAAAAATCAGCCAGTGAAAACCCTATGGATCACAATGGTCTGATCCCATGATGCATGGGGTCTCCATGAGTCAGGGGCTGACTTGACACAAATGCCAACAGTTTTGCAAGTTTTACATATTGGCTTTCCAATAATATTTCAGTGGAATTTAGGAGACATCAGAGTGAATACTAGTTCATATCATTATAGTCCATTTCAAATATCAGCAGAATAATTTTTCATTCACATCTAACAGAGCTGTTGTCTGTGGCCTCTTTCAGATCATGGTTTCCTCTTTAGTTCCTGCAACTTGAAGAGTTCTGAACTTTTCCCTAGGGAGAATCTTGGGCCTAGATGCAATCTGGCACAATGAATGTGATATTTTGTGTCCTTTTAACAACAATCTGATAAATCAGGTTGCTTTTCAGCTTTGTTGGCAGCTTGTATGGATCTGGCAAAGACAGAATTATGGCACAATGATTGAGCAATCTTTTCACAATGATTTATGATGTGCCTAGGTCAAAGCTGAAGCAGATCAGGTGGATTGGATTAGAATAGTGCCTGCTTGGAGTTTCCTTGTCTACTAGCAAGAAGACTTCTTTCCAGCTTTTTCCTAAGTATTAGACTTTTTACTAAGAATATGTGTACACACAATACAAAAACAATCTGAGGAAAGACACTGTTGTAACCCCAACACCTTGCTCAGTGTGGACACTAGGTATGCCCTCAGCGAAGGAATAATGTATAAGTGGAGTCCAGCCTTGGTTATGTCAAGTAGCATCTGTGTCACCTTGGGCAAATTACTTAATCTGCTAAATAAGGGAATAACATCTACCTCATGAGAGTCTTATAAGGACTAAACGAAGTAATGAATGTGAAGGTACTCAAATTCTGAAGTGTTACATAAATGTAATGATTTATAATTATATGTGATTTAAATCAGATTTTACCCTTTTTTGTGTGGTGTTTTCTTTAGGGGAAAATACTAATAATCTCATTGATTAACTGGTCTAGGGGCTTTCTAAATGATTATAATACTTACTTATCTAAGGGCATCTTAGCTGACTAAGCTGGGTGGGGCCCGGATACTATTAGTTAAAACAAAAACAAGGGTTTGAACTTTCATTCTTGAAAAAAGTTAGAACCAAGTCCACATCCATATTGAATATAACATGTGACACAAAGTAGAAAAAACTCATAAATATCCCCTAGAGTCTCAGTCAGAGGAAGAAGTTTGGGATCCTTTTTATACACTGGTGATTACGCATACATAAAGGGGATGAAAGGATTGCTCTAATTAATCCTGTTAAAGATATTATGGGAAAACTCCCCCTTAATTGGTTTAATTGATTTAATTGGTTTAATTGATTTAATTGGTTTGAAGGAAACAAGCTGATGAGATATTTTAGAAGGAGAAGCAGATTTGTTCACTGACCAAATATTGCCCACACACAAAGGTACTGGTTTACTGGTTGCTGAATACAACCTGAACACCTCAAGTTTCAGCTGTTTATGAACTAGAACAATGGAGTTGTATAAAACTCCTCTGACTTGTTACAAAGTCGGTGAATTGCAGGCTGCCTGAGTAATGGACCCTCTGAGTTTGGTGGACCTTAGGCCAGCAACCTCAGAAGTATAGGACTTGTAATTTTTCTGAAGTATTCACCTCCTAACACAATTTTGGTTTCTTTGTGAGTTTTTTTTACAATTAATTCACATTCTTTTCAAGTCACACATCTCTACCTGTTATTAAATTGGTAACTTGAAACATTTGATTTAATGTTTTGTGTTTTCTCATCTTATCCTGTTCGTATCAGGAGAGAGCTGGTTTTGTATCCTCTGGGCAAAGAAGAGATAAGCCTCCTTGGTGCCAGGCTGACCTCGGGAGTTCCTCACACTGCATGGAGCATAGTCTGCTGCTGCATCCTTCCTTATGTAGCCTGAGATACGGTGGTAATAACAGTTAGTGAAGTGCTTGGCTGCAGTTCTCTTCCCTAGTGTTAGAGTAGAAGCTAAGTGGAAGAGCTAAGGAAGAGCACATGTTTTGGAGTTCAGAAATAATGATCTTGAATCCCAGTTTGCCATTTTTTCCTACGTGAACATTACTGTGTCATTTAATCTCATCATTCTTATTGTTGTTGTTAGGTGTCATCAAGTCAGTTTAGACTCATAGCAACCCCATGAACTGCCCCATAGGGTTTTCTAGACTGTAATCTTTATGGGAGCAGACTGCCAGGTCTTTCTTCCCTGGAGCTGCTGGGTGGGTTGAACTGCCAACCCTTTGGTTAGCAGCCAAGTGCTTAACCTTTGTGCCACCATGGCTCCTTCTTCATTATAATAGGTCCTTGAAATACTCAAGGGATAATCTTGAGACATAGAAATCTTTAAATGTAAGAATACTATTGGAGCACCTCTGGAGCGCTATAGAAGACAGGAGAGGTGAGAACAGCAAACTCAAATGGAAATAGAAATGCTTGACAACAATCCCACCTTACTCACTAGTTAATGACTTGCTCTATTACCTCAGCCTCCAACTGGGCATAAGCTTCAAATGAATGCTTTAGCAAAATTGCAAGTCCTACATATCTGAGGTTGCTGGCAAGTAACATAAACCGCCAATATTAAACCTTCACATGACATGAGTCTACTGTAATACCTACTTCATAGGTTTGGTGTGACCATGAAAAAAATGTAACAGAGTTGAAAGATTTAGAACATGGTATAACCAATAAATGTGAGTGAGACTCCTTCCTTCCAGAATAATGTTTGTTGAATGAGTGAAGGAATATTGGTAAGAATTTGCCTCCGGGGTCTGGGATTTATGGTGAGTGGAGAAGGATCGAAGTGTTATTTTTGCTTTTCATCATAAGTCCTGTTTGCTCTGTTACTATGTGCTTGTATTATATTGATTTATATATATACTTTTTTAAATTAAGTGACTTCTAAGAACAATTACAAAGAATGAGACACATTTTTCATCTGCCAAGTGTCATGAGGTTAAGCATAAAATCATTAAAAATACATTTTCCTTTCTGTATCTTTTAGTAAGATTTAAAAAGAGGTACCACTTCTGTGTCTTCTCTTAGCTGCAATAAATGGTGGGGACAAAATGAGTAGATTTCCAAAGGTACGTGCTGGAAATGAAACACAGCAAGAAGTTTGTAGGGTACCTTATTGGAAAAGCTTGGGCATAGATCATTTGAACAAAACATGCTTTTATTTCCAGTTGTTTACCTGTGCTTAGGCAGCAGTGTTTAGGAAAGTGAGCTAACATTTACTGAGTGCTTATTTTGTATAAAGCATTTTGCATATGATAACTCACTTAACCCAGTTAACAGCCTTATGAAACTGGAATTAATTTTCATATTTTATAGACAAGGAATCTAAAGATTAGACGCATGATGATGCTTGCTAAAGACAACCCAGTTTATAAATGAAGAGCTAGATTTCCAGTTCAGATCTGCCTGACTCCAAAAGCTATATTCTTTCTTCCACACCCCTTGGTTTTCTAAATGCAAGGTTTTCTTAGGAAAAGACCAGATTTCAGTAAAATGTCATTAGAAAGTTCCTGTCAATATTTTTGATTGATATAAATTGCAGTAAGTGCCTCATTTTTCTAGATGCCTAAGACATTTAACTAATCTGGTAAATATTTCAGCATCAATTTGATAACAAACGTGCATGTCATTAGTTTCCTAACACATGAACAACAAAAATCTTTGCAAGATTTTATTACTTTCACTCCCAACTAATAATATTTGCCTTGGGCTGTACTTAAACATAATCTTCAAATGCAGCTTATCCTTGGAAAACTCTTTTGGTCTATCTTATGACCAGTTCTTCGCACATAGGATTAGTTGCATTGCTATTAGTTGCTGACATGAGGCAGCAGTTCTCCCTTGTGCATGCTATTTATTTAAACAGAGGTACACTCTGTGTAGCAAGTTAGATGAACAGTGATTTTGGTAAAATGGTAGTAATAATAGAAACAAAAAAATAAACTAGCTCTTTTTTGTACACTTACTATGTGCCAGATGCTTTGCATATATTATCTCACTTAATCCTCTCTACAAATTTAAGGGGAAGTTATTATGACTAGTATTTTACAAATGAAAACTATAACCCAAGCAACTTGCCCAAGGTCACAGAGCAAGGAAGTGATAGAACAGGGATATGGACACTAGGTTTAAGGGTACGTTTGTCATATTTCTGAAGTTGCCTAACTTACAAATAATTTAACAAGTTCTCTCTCATGCTATCCTTAGGAGACAAAATGGACTGTAGAATAGTACAGTTGGATGGACTTGTAACTGTTGCTATTACTACCCTGACATGGATTTGCCTGTATCGATGCCACCCCAGAGGGAGATTCCCAGTGGGTCACCAAGGACAAAATTCTCCACTTTGTTTCCATATTGTTGTTAATGAATTAGTTGGATACATCAATGCTATGCTGATCGTTTTTAAGATGATACAAAACTGAAAGGAAGAGAAGAAAAACAAATGAGAATTCTAAAACAAAATAAAAACACAACAGGTAACAATAGTCATCTGACTCTCTAACAAGATGACATTAAATAAGAATAAAACTATAATCATGCTTTTTTGTCTGCAAAGTTATCTTCACAAGTACAGAAGAGGAATGATGTGGCTTAGCGGGAACATATGCCAAAATTTGGCCATCTCATCCATCTCAAGGCTTCCTTACCATCTTTACATGATAGCTCCCAAATATGAGTCTCCAGCCCAGGTGTCAACCCATTCCTTTTCTGGAATGTCTGTCTCAAAGCCATCTCAGACTCAGCTGTCCAAGTTTGTACTCTTAACCTTCCCCTTCAAGCCTAGTTCTCTTCCATTATCCCACAAGTTAGGGAATATTACTGCCATCTCTTCTATTAGTAAATAAGTCAGAAACTTAGAAGTCGTTGTTGATACCTCTTTCTCCTCTCCCCCATCTCTAATTCCTCCAGACCTTATCCATTTTAACTTCTAGAATCTTGGAATTTGCGACTCTTTCATCTCCACCATGACCTCATTAGTCCATGAGGCCATCATTTCTCACCTATAGTATGCTGTGGTCTAACTTGTCCTATTCCTTTTACTTTTTTTTTTAAATTGGAGACCTGGTGGTGCAGTGGTTAAGAGCTCAACTACTAACCAAAAGGTCAGCAGTTCGAATCTACCAGCTGTTCCTTGGAAACCCTATGGGGCAGTTCTACTTTGTGCTATAGGGTTGCTATGAGTCAGAATCGACTCGACAGCAACGGGTTTGGTTTTGGTTTTGGTTTTTTTAGGCAAGAGTTTGCAGAGCAAATTAGTTTCTTATCCAACAATTAATACACAGATTGTTTTGTGACACTGGTTGCAATCCCTGCAATGTGTTAATACTCTCCCTTCTCCACCCTGGGAACCCCGTTTCTATTTGTCCTGTTTTCCTGTCCCTTCCTGCCTTCCCGTCTTTTCCTTAGGGCAAGTGTTGCCCATTTGGTCTCGTGTACATGACTGAACTAAGAACCACATTCCTCATGTGTGTTATTATTTGTTTTATAGGCCTGTCTAATCTTTGGCTGAAGGGTAACTTTGAGAGTGACTTCAGTTTTGAGTTAAACGGGTGTCTGTGGGCCATAGTCTTGGGGTTCCTACAGTCTCTTTTAGGCCAGTAAGTCTAGTCTTTTTTGTGTGAACTTGAATTTTGTTCTACATTTTTCTCCTGCTCTGTTGGGGACCCTCTATTGTGATTCCTGTCAGAGCCTTCGGTGGTGGTAGCCAGGCACCATCTAGCTGTTCTGGGCTCAGGCTGGTGGAGGCTGTTGTACTTGTGCTCCATTAGTGCCTTGGACTAATATTTCCCTTGTGTCTGGTTTTCTTCATTCTCCTTTGCTCTGGATGAGATGGGACCAGTAGATGTATCTTAGATGGCCACTTGCAAGATTTTAAGACACCCAGATGCTACTCACCAAAGTAGGATGTAGAACATTTTCTGTGTGAACTATGTCAATTGACCTAGATGTCCCCTGAGACCATGGTCCCCAGCCGTCAGCCCAGTAACTTGATCCCTCATGGATGTGTCTATGAAGATTCTATGATTTTGCCTTGGTCAAGTTGTGCTGACTTCCCCTATATTGTGTACTATCTTTTCCTTCACCTAAATTACCACTTATCTACTATTTAGTTAGTGATTTCCCCTTCCCACCCCTCCCTTCCTTCATAATCATCTGTCATGGATTGAATTGTGTCCCCCCAAAATGGGTGTCAAATTGGCTAGTCCATGATTTCCAGTACTGTGTGATTGTCCACCATTTTGTCATCTGATGTGATTTTCCTATGTGTTGTAAATCCTACCTCTATGATGTTAATGAAGTGGGATTAGCGACAGTTATGTTAATGATGCAGGACTCAATCTACAAGATTAGGTTTTGTCTAAAGCCAATCTCTTTTGAGATATAAGAGAAAGAAGCAAGCAGAGAGACAGGGGGACCTCAATATCACCACAAAACAAGAACCAGGAAAATAGCATGTCCTTTGGACCTGGAGTCTCTGTGCTGAAAAGCCTCTAGACCAGGGGAAGATTGATGACAAGGACCTTCCCTGAGAGTCAACAGAGAGAGAAAGCCTTCCCTTGGAGCTAGCACCTTGAATTTGGACTTCTAGCCTTGTAGACTGTGAGAGAATAAATTTCTGTTTGTTAAAACCAGCTACGTTTAGTATTTCTGTTATGCACCACTAGCTAAGATACCATCAATGATTGTTTCTTTCCGTGTGGAAACCTTTTCTTGAGTTTTTATAATAGTGGTCTCATACAGTATTTGTCCTTTTTTATGATTGACTTATTTCACTCAGCATAATGCCATCCAGATTCATCCGTGTTGCGAGATGTTTCAAGGATTCATTATTGTTCTTTATCATTGTACAGTATTCAATTCTGTGTATGTACCATAAATTGTTTATCCATTCATCTGTTGATGGGCACTTAGGTTGTTTCCATCTTTTTCTATTGTGAATACTGCTGCAATGAACGTGGGTGTGCATGTGTCTATTCCATCCATGTGATGGTTCTTAATTTCTCTAGGGTATATTCCTAGGAGTGGGATTGCTGGATCATATGGTATTTCTAACTTTTTAAGGAAGCACCATATCATTTTCCAAAGTGGTTGTACTATTTTGCATTCCCACCAGTAGTTCATAAGTGTTCCAATTTCCTCACAACCTCGCCAACGTTTGTTATTCTCTGTTTTGTTTTGTTTTTAATTAGTGCCAGTAATGTGGGAGTGAGTTAGTGTCTCAGTGTAGTTTTGATTTACATTTCTCTAATGGCTAGTGACGGTGAGCATTTCCTCATGTGTCTTAGCCACCTGAATGTCTTCTTTGGTGAAGTGTCTGTTAATATCCTTTGCCCATTTTTTAATTGAATTATTTGTCTTTTTGTTGTTCTACTCCTTTTACTTTGGCCTTCTTTAACTTATTAGACACACCAGCTGAGTGATATTTTCAAAACACAAATACAATCGAGTCACATACATCTCCATCATAATCCTCACAGTAAATTCCTCTAATGCCTTCTTGTTTCTCTTACATGTAGATCAAAATCATGTTCTGTTTTTCTCTTCTGCCTTGTCTCTTACCCATCTCCCACTTGCTCTCTGTACTCTAGTCATATGAACTTCCTTTTGGTTCCTTGAACAAACTGTGGCACCTTCCACCACAGAGCATGTGCATATATTGTTTCTTCTGCCTGAAATGTTCTTTCCTCTTCGTCTGGTTAACTCCTACTTACCCTTCAGATCCCTGCTCAAGTGACATTTCTATCAGTAAGCCCTCCCTAACTCTCCAGACTGTTATGTGTTCTTCTAGAACCCCATTCCTTCTCTTTGGAACTCTTATCTCAATTTATAATCCATTCATTGGTTTACATAACAAACATTTATTGAATGTTTATTACGTACCAGATTCTCTCCTAAGTGTTGGGGGAAATAGTGGTAAATAAAACTGTAAGGGCTCCCTTCTAAGGAGCTTTATTTATAGAAAGAAGAGATAGACAATAAACAAGTAAACAAAATATATTTTGTGCCAGTTGGTGATAAGTACTATGGAGAAAAATACATCAGGGAAAGAAGATAGGAAGTACCTGTGTGTGTGTGTGTGTGTGTGCACAAGTGCATGCCATCTTAGAAGTCAGGGAAGAACTGATGAGCTAACACTTGAACCAGATGAGAGGATGAATTTTGTAGCTACCTGAAGGAAGATTGCTCCAGGTAAAGAGAATTCTTGAATGTCTCTCAGGCTCCTCAGACTCATTATGTCCAAGAGTAAGGAGTTGTGTCTGCTTTTGCTCACCTTGGTATCACCAGTGCCTTGAACAATGTGTGGCACATAAGGAGAACTCAATAAATGTATGTTGAATGAATGAATAAGCAATGAAAGACTTGAGGATTTTAGTTGACAGAAAGGTCAGCATAAGCAGCAGTAATGAGGCTGCCAGTAAAAGAGGATAATATTCAGAGTAGTTGTGTTGTTGTTGTTAGGTGCCTTTTAATTGGTTCTGACTCACAGAGATCCTATGTACAACAGAACGAAACACTCCCTGGTCCTGTGCCATCCTCACAATCGTTGTTTTGCTTGAGCCCATTGTTGCAGTCACTGTGTCAGTCCATCTTGTTGAAGGTCTTCCTGTTTTTTGATGACCCTTCACTTTACCAAGCATGATGTCCTTCTCCAGGGACTGGTCCCTCCTGATAACCTGTCCAAAGTATGTGAGACAAAGTCTCGCCATCCTCCCTTCCAAGGAGCATTCTGGCTGTACTTCTTCCAAGCCAAGTTTTTTAATTCTTCTTGCAGTCCATGGTATAGTCAATATTTTTCAACAATACCATAATTCAAAGGCATCAATTCTTCTTCTGTCTTCCTTATTCACTGTCCAGCTTTCGTACGCAGATAAGGGGGTTGCAAATACCATGGCTTGGGTCAGGTGCACCTTAGTCCTCAAAGTGACGTCTTTACTTTTTAACACTTTAAAGAGGTCTTTTGCAGCAGATTTGCCCAATGAAATGTGTCATTTGATTTCTTGACTGCTGCTTCCACAGGCATTGATTGTGAATCCAAGTAAAATGAAATCCTTGACAACTTCTGTTTTCTTTATTTATCATGATGTTGTTTATTGGTCCAGTTGTGAGGACTTTTGTTTTCTTTATGTTGAGATGCAATCCATACTGAAGGCTGTAGTCTTTGATCTTCCTCAGTAATGCTTCAAATCCTCTTCACTTTTAGCAACCAAGGTTGCATCATCTGCATATTGCAGATTGTATACATTTTAACAGTTCCTTTTTACTGAGCGCCCACTTTCAGAGTGGAGGGGATGATAATCTCTACTCCTCATTGGTCAGTGCATACCTATAGAATTTCAGTCAGTTCTGGCTACTACTCTGTAAGAGGGCTGTTGATGATTTCTGCAATTCAGAGGACAGCATCCAAGATTAATCAGGTATCTTTGGATATTTAGAGATGACAATGTTGGTAGAGTAGTGGGAGTAGGAGGAGGGGCATAGGAGAATTGTCTGTAATGACTTTAGACTTATATGGATATGTTTTGTATGTTCCTAGAGGGAGGCAGATTTAAGTTCAATAACTATGAACTTCCTAAAACTCTAGCTATGAAAAATAAGATGGTAGTAGTGGGTTTCCTATTATGGGATATATTGAAGCCAAGCTTGCATGTTCATCTTAGAAATATTGGATAGATGTTTTGGGTAATTTTGTCTGCCAAAAAAAGATAGTAGTGTTATCTCAGGCTACCTGAAGTACTGTGGGATTAATTGTAAAGATATTTGTAGAAGTAAGGCGAAAGAAATTTCGGGGAAACACAAGAATAGCCGTATTTGGGCCACATGGAGGATGAAACGCACATTGGGAACTGGGTTATTTTGTGGTTCCCTCAGTAATTGAAGTTTGAGAATCAATTCTCCATCTTAACGGTGACTCAACTCTTTTCTGTCTCTGCTTGTTACTACCAATCAACTATGTTACTCCTTACCCTAGATATCTTATTTCTGCCTCATACTTGTCCATAGTTTCTGCTTACTCATTGTTTATGCTTAGTCACCAAATAATGTTCTGAGTATCCTAGGCTGTTCTTCCTCATCTTCCTTCCCTCTAGTCTGTTCGGATTTTCTGTAACCACTTTCACACCTCTCCCAATATTTAAATATACCCAATTGATTTTATGTCTCTATTTGTAGCTTTACAAAGATGCTTCTCAATAGTTTTTTGTGTCCTGGCTTCCTTTCAGGGAGTTATTTTTCTTCCTTCCCAGATGTTATCTCTTCTACACCATGAGAGTTTGTTGTCCTAACATCACTATTTCTGATTTGGTAGCAACTGACACATCTTCCCCTTTTCTAAAACATCTGGAAGAGCAGTCGGACCTGGAGGCATATTTTCCCTCTCATATCTATCCTGGACTTCAAGATCTCATTTTAATCTCCCTAGCTATCCATTAATATCTCAATCTTTCTCCTTAAGAAACATCTCTCTTTCCCTCCAGGCTAATCACGTTGTCTTCCTCAATTTCATTTCCAGTCTTCTTCTGTTTGCCTTCTGATAACAAGATAGAAGTATGGTTTCTAAACCACTATATTTCCTGCTTGGTTTCCTTTGCAAATTTGACTTCTAGAGGCAGAGAATGTCATGCACAATTTTCTGGTTGCCTTCTTAGCTTTGGTGTTGCATTAATTTTGTTCAGTTATTTCTCTATGTTAGCCTAAGATACGTGTGTATTTTTTATTTGATAGCACCAATGTCCTATAAGCAGTTCAAACTAATCTTCCCCACTAACTTCCTTCCATGTTTCTGTTTCAACTAATACCACCATAGACCCTGGATCAGCTGAAGCCCCAAATCTGGTATCCAACTTCTATTTATCCTCACTATCCACATTAATTACCCAATCCTAAATATTTATGAAATATGCCTCTTCTCCTCCATTCCCATTGCCACTCCTGCAGTTTATGTTCCTGCTACCGGTCACATGAACTAATACAATAACCTCCTTATTAGACATACTGCCTTGACTCTCCACCACTGATAAATCTCCACAAGGATGAGGAGTGTGGAGAACTTTCTAAAGAATAAATCTAGTTATTCACTTCCTGACTTAATACCTTTCAGTAGATACGTATTATCTTTAGGAAAGTTAAAACTCCTAATTATGACATATAAAACCGTTCATAAAAGGCCTTTACCCCCTTCTTTGGCCTTATCTCCCCAGTCTTACCCCATTTCTTCAATAACAAACCACTAGCAGATATCCACAATTTTTTTCTTGTGGTAGAATATATACACAACTTAAAATTTGTCATTTAACCATTTTTAAGTGTACAAGTTATTGGTATTAATTATATTCACAATGTTGTACAACCATCACCACTATTCGTTTTTAAAATTTTTCATCATTCCAAATAGAAACTCTGTACCCATTAATTAAGTATTAACTTCACATTTTCCCCTTCCCCCAGCCCGTAGTAAACTAGTGATCTATTTTTCTGGCTCTGTCCATTTGCCTGTTCTAGATATTTCATGTATGTGAGATCATACAACGTTTATTTTTTTTGTGTTTGGCTTATTTCCCTTGGCACAATGTTTTCAAGGTTCACTCACGTGGTAGCATGTATTAGAACTTCATTCCAGTTTACAGTTGAAGTCTATTGTATGTACATACCGCATTTTGTTTATCCATTCATCTGCTGATGGATATTTGAGTTGTTTCCGTCTTTTGGCTATTGTGAATAATGTTGCAATGAACATTGGTATGCAAGTATCTGTTTGAGTGCCTGCTTTCAATTTTTGGGGTATACACCCAGGAATGGAATTGCTGGGTCATATGTTCAACTTTCTGAGGAACCACCAAACTTTTTTTCCACAGTGGTTGCACCGTTTTACATTCCCACCAGCAATGGACAAGGGTTCCAACTTCTCTGATTCCTCACCAACACTTGTTATTTTCAGATTTTCTGAAAATAGCCACCCCAGTGGGTGTGAAGCGGTTATCTTATTGTGGTCTTGATTTGCATTTCTGTAATGGTTAATGATGCTGAATATCTTTTCATGTGATTATTGGCCATTAGTATACCTCCTTTGGAAAAATGTCTATTTACATACTTTGTCCGCTTTTTGATTGGGTTATTCGTCTTTTTGTTGTTGAGTTTCAGGGGTTCTTTATATATTCTGGATATTAAGTCCTTAACAGATATATTTCCAAATATTTTCTCCCATACTGTAGGTTGTCTTTTCACTTTTTTTGAAAATGTGTTTTGATACAGAAAAGCTTTAAATTTTGATGAAGTCCAATTTTATGACTTGTGCTTTGGTGTTGTAGCAGATGCCCAAATTTGCCAAGTTTCTTTATACCTCCCTGTGTTTGCCGTCTACCATTATGATCTTTCTCTGCGGTTAGTTGGTAAAGTCCTGTTCCCCTATCTTGACTCAACTCTAGACAACCTTCATCCATGAAGGTTTTTTTGAACTACCTCTAGGTGGAACGAGCCCTTTTTATTCTTGTGTTTACCTCTTTTATAGCACTTGTCACACTTCAGTGCAATGACTGGTATTCATGTTTGCCTCCCTATTAGACTGAGAACTCTCTGAGGGCAGGATCTATGCCTTATTATCTTTGTGTCTCATATGTCTAACAGAGCAACTGACCCATTGTACGTACTAAATAAATGGTTGGAAAGGGAATGAAACTCACCTATATTTCCGAATTTATTCTTAGCAGATTTTCTTTAAAAAGTGGAGGGAGATTATAGACAGATTCATTTTTGCTCTCATTCCACCTGTGATGAGGGGTTAGAAGACTGTGGAATGGGAAAGGTGAAGAGAGACAGTATGATTTTGGTAAATAAAAGTATTTTTGAGGGTCAAGATTAAAAGGACATAGATAGCTTTTACTGCCTATATTTTTGCCTCACTCTTTCAACAGGAGTTATGTATGTTGCTGAATGCCCATGACAGAGAAGGCAGTAAATTTCAGGGAAGAAGAAAAGTAGCAGTGGAACATGGTTTCAAATCCTCATGCACACCCTGGCTATGGCTTGTTCTGTCAAGACCCCTGCTTTCTTCATCAGAAAGTTGAAGTGCACTAGGTCATGTGTGGATTACATAACTAGTTGCATGCCTACTTCAAGCAAATCTTTATACTTTCTTCCTTAAAGGTTGTGGAGTTATTTATTTTTTTTAAAGTGCTTACTCCTCTTGTCTTACTGTTCACTTGGAATGAGCTCAAAATAACTTTCAAACGACAGCTGTTAATAATTACAGAGAAAACATTTTATGGCTCCCTAGCCAGCAAAGCCGAGCATTTTTTGTGTTTGAGATGATGCCGATGACACATTGGTTGGCAGCTTCTTTCCCTACTTCACCCCAGTTTTAATTTTTTTTGCCTTAAATTACATTCATTTTTATGACAGACACCACACCTGCCTCACTAACCTAAAGGTCATCATACGTCTCTTTCTTATTAAAGGCTCCACTGTGTCCATTTCAGACTCTGATCTTAGGTCTTTGAAATGTTGACTAGTCTGACATCAGCTCTCCAAGACTTAGCAGGTCTGTCTAGACTCTTAAAGATAGAATATAGTCTATAAAATAGTCTATTGTCTACTTCCAGATTCTCTGGGCTATCTTGAGCATAAGTTGTCTAGGCAAGCGTCATTAAATGTGCTCAAATTGTGTCTATGGTTGTCTACACTATATTCAAGTTAGAAGGAATAAAGAAAACAAATATTTTAGGGCCTCTTGTGTGTCAGATTAGGCATGTTCATACATATTAACTTGTTCAAGTTTCATAAAAGTCAGTAAGGCATATTTTCAGATTTCACTGATAAAGAAACCGAGGCTCAAATGATTAAAACAGTTGACTGAAGTCACACAACTAGTAAATTGCAGAACAGGGATATAAATCCAACCAGACTGCTGCCAAAACCCATGCCTCCTGCAGTATACGTGCCAGGCTGTGAGCTCATTCGTGGTTGGCACCAGGAGGGAAATATATCCAGATATGCAGCTCTTACTCCTTGTCCCTGCCTTTATTCTCAGTCTTCAGTTTGTGGCTTATCTTCAGAAAATGGCTACTCTACTGGCCCTTTGACATCTGACAACTTGTCTTCTGCCTGCTCTTTCATTCTTTGCGGCTTCAGCCTTTTTTTTTTTTTTTTTTTTGAATTCCTAGTAGAAAGGAATCTTCAATAGTTATAGTATCAAATAATAGAACTTATGTTTGTCCTAGACAAACCTTTAAAGCATGAACTTCGATAAGTTATCAATCTCCTTGGGACTAGATTTCTTACATGTAGAATGAGTACATTGAATGAGATGAAATAAGATTGCTTACTATTCTGACAATAATTTTTAACCCTAATTGAGAGTTCATCAATTCTCATGTTATAATGTAGACATTGTTTAAATTCTTATTCAAGGTTGAGGAAATTGAGGCTTAGGGAGTTTAAGTAACTTCCCAAAGTCACACACTAACAGGTGGCTGATCTGCAATTTGGAACCAGACAGTTATTAGAGTGTTAAATCAAATCTTTCTAACATGGCACACAAACTCTCCACGGGCTTGGATTTTTTAAGCTTTCCAGACTTCACTCTCATAACTCCAACTCTGTATTTTAGTAGTTGATATGTTTGTAGATCCCCTGAACAAATCAGGGGCAGAGTGTACACAAAGAATTTAATTGTATTTCATGTCTCTGAGCTATTGCATACGTTCCCCATGTGGTGTATATTTATTTCCTCTCACACCTGGCTAATTCCCATTCATTCCTTCACAATTTAGTTCATGTGTTTTTTTCTCCCAAAAGTTACTCAAACTTCCAGGTTTTGGTAACTACTCCTTTCCCCTGCTTCCACAGCACACCAAGCATATTTAATCTGGAAATTTACCACATTTTCTTAAATTTACATGTTTTATTCTGACTCTCCCATTAAATCATAAGCTTTTGTCAGGAAAGCACCTTGTCTAATTCACCATTGTGGCCCAGGATCTAGCATGTGCTCAATAAATCTGGTTGAATTTAACAGAATGGAATTATGCCAAATACAGGGCTTTACCCTTGTTATTTCTCAAGCTATTTTCTGAATAGGGTTATATTCACATCCTTATTTTACAAATGGAGAAATGCAGGCAACATAACCTAAGTTAGAACCCCAAGATTCTGTTCATGATCAGGCTTCTGGAAAGAGTTATCCATGCACACTTTCCCAATGCCCTCACCCTCTGTTCACAGCTAAACCCTCTCCAATCCACTGTGTCACTGAAACTGTGCTGGCCAAGATCTCAGTGGTGGCCACATTGTGAAATCCAGTATACATACTCAGTCCTCTCCTTGCTTGACCTCCCTGCGTAATCACTTTCTCCATTTGAAATTCTCTCTTTCCATGGCTTGTGTAACACATAACCTAGGGTAACACAGAACCCAGTGTTTTTTCTACTTCATCTGGACAATCCTTCTTATTCCCCTTTGTGAATGTCTCCTTCTTTACTTAGCAATTGGAGTTCAAGGATTATCTTGGACCCTTTTCTTTTTCTCACTCCACATTCTTTTCCTATGATGTCTTTTCCACTCCCATGGCTTATAAAAAATACTATATATACACCAATGGCTCCAAGATTTGTTTCTCCAGTTCAAAACTCCCTTCTAAGCTCCAAACTCATAAATGTATTTACCTGCTGTTATGGATTGAGTTGTGTCCTCCAAAAAATGTGTGTCAACTTGGCTAGGCCATGATTCCCAGCATTGTGTGATTGTATACCATTTTGTCATCTGATGTGATTTTCCTATGTGTTGTAAATCCTACCTCTATGCTGTTAATGAAGCAGGATAAAGGCAGTTATGTTAATGAGGCAGGACTCAATCTACAAGATTAGGTTGTATCTTGAGTCAATCTCTTTTGAGATATAAAAGAAAGAAGCAGGCAGAGAGACAGGGGGATCTCCTACCACTGAGAATGAAGAACCAGGAGGCGAGCACATCTTTTGCACCCAGGGTCCCTGTACTAAGAAGCTCCTAGATCAGGTGAAGATTGATAAAAAAGACCTTCCCCTAGAGCCAACAGAGAGAGAAAGCCTTCCCCTGGAGCTGGCACCTTGAATTTGGACTTCTAGCCTCTTAGATTGTGAAAGAATAAATTTCTCTTCATTAAAGCCATCCACTTATATTTCTGCTATTAAAAAAAAAACAAAAACTAACCTGTTGCTGTTGAGTCGATTCCAACTCATAGTGTCCCTATGGGATAGAGTAGAACTTCCCCATAGGATTTCCAAGGAGCACCTGGTGGATTTGAACTGCTGACCTTTTGGTTAGCAGCCATAGCTCTTAACCACTACGCCAGCAGAGTAAATAACTAAGACACTTGCCATCTGACCTTGGATGCCTTTCATGCACATCAATTTTAACACGTCTGAATTCAAACTCATTTTCTTGTTTTCTTCCCCTCGGACCTACTCTTTTTCTAGTATTCTCAATCTCCTCATCCCCCAGCCTCCCAACTGCCCATGGTAGAAATGCCAATGTCACCTTTGATGATTGTGTCTTTTTCAAGCACCTGTCAATGCCACCTTGTAGATGAGTCTTGAGTCTATCTCTCCATATATCCACTACCACTCTTATTGGCTCAACCACCACCAACTCTTGCCTGAACTACAGCAGCAGTCTCCCAACAGGACCTTTACTCTCACTTACCCCTGATACCATTTTCTTTTCCCCATCTCCTCCAGTCCTTTCTTAATCCCACAGCACACCATGCATACTTCCATCCTGAAATTTACCACCTTTCTTATTTTGTTTTATCTTGCCTCTCCCATTAGATCATAAACTCTTGGGAAGAAGGCACCTTGGTTAATTCATCTTTGTGTCCTAGGACCTAGCATGTGCTTACATGACCACTAGAGTGGTCTTTTAAAAATGAAATTTTAATGATGTCACATCCCTGCCTTAAATTTTAAAATATTTCCCATTTTTCTTAGGATAAAACAGAAAATCCCTAACATGGTTTACAAAGCCCTGCATAATCTGGCTCTCACTCTTCTAGTCTCATTCTGTGCCACTTGTTGTGTTCCAGACACATTGGCCTTTTTGCAATTCCTCAATTTCTTCAAACTCCTTTCGTTTTAGCACTAATCACAATCATAGTTACATCATTATCTCTCTCTGTCAATTTCTCTTTCTCTCTCCCTGTCAATTTCTCTTTCTCTCTCCCTGTCTCTATTGTCTTCCTCACTAGAATTTAAATTTCATGAGATCAGTATCCACGTCTGTCCGGTTAATCTCTGAACCATAGGAGCCTAGCACAATGCCTGGCACACAAAAGATAGTCAATAAATATCTGTTGAACAAATGAATGAATCAATTAATAAATCATACTTTCTTTTTGATGCACAATAAATAGAGCATCCTTTAGGGCTGCACCTCTGGGCAATCTTCCCAATTCAAGTATCCTTAAAGAGTCTTATTTTTAAGAGTTAAACCTAGTTACACTGTATCCATCCCAAATTATTCCCTTTTCTTTCTGTCATTTATTTATGCATCAAACCCAACTATGTACCAAGCACTGGAGTCACAGAGGTAAAAGCTCTTAACCACTACGCCAGCACACTACAGTGGACAAAAAAAGAGAATACATGTAACTGTTTCTTAGTCTTTTAGAATAAATATTTACTAATTTGAGTACCAGTGTGCTGGGATGTCTCTCAGATTTAGAAGAGTATTGCTGTGGCTATTGTTGTGAGGGAGGGAGACCTGCCCAACCTCCTTCTGTCGGTCTGCTATGTGTTCCAGGATGTTTGGGCTACAATGTCTTTTCAGTCCACAGATACCCTAGGTGGCATTGATGGCTGTGCTGAATGGAAGTCCGTTTTCATTGTGACGAACTCGAAGAACAAATCCAACCCTCTCAGGGTAACTAAGCATTGTCATGTTTGTTATTGTCATCAACTTGGATATCTTGGCTATCTCCTACAGACTTTTTTTTTTTTAATGCTGTAAACACTGGTGTAATATTGCAAGGAATCTGACATGAATTTTTGCTTGGTCAATTGTTTCCTCATGCCAGAAACAACGCAGTCTTGTAGACTATTAGTATATTTTTGTAGCCAATATTAGTAGTGGACTAAATTCCACATTAGTTATTATCTACATAATTATCGTTGAGCTTTCCTCTTTAGGTAATCCTAAACAGGAAATTGCATGAATATCATTGCAATTCAGCATTTTCAATGAGTATGTACCACTGCAATATTGAAAGTGAAAGAGTAGCCAGGGTGATGATGAAGGCTAGAGGAAAATTGAAGAGTGTATTTAACTAGAATTTTTTTTTTAAGTATAAAAAGTGTTAGAACTGTCAGGAATTCACAGGAGAGAGATCCCAGTACAGTGATGCTCAAATTAGTACTGAGGATTTAGCAAATGACAGATGTGAAAAAAATATTTTGGACCACTTACTCATAATTTCTTTTATTTTAATCACTAAATCTCTTTTACCAGGAACCCAGTAGAATTTGTTTCTAAATTAGTGAAAAATCATAATTTTAGCACAGCATTAATGTTTTATTGTACTAAGAATATTTAGGGAGAAGTTGTGTCTCTTGGGCTGTCATGAACATTGTGTTTTTTTTTTTTTTTTTATTGGTAGATTGAACAAAATACCTAGCATTAAAGTACACACAAGTATAATTTTGCCCAAGATCATTCAAAAGTGGTTGTCACAGTACATCAATAGGGAACTGCCAGAAACTCAAGACAGATTCAGAAGAGGAGGTGGAATGAGGGATAAAGGAACTGATCTTGGCTGAAAGCAGCAAACACCAGAAAGATGTTTACCCGTGTTTTATTGACTGTGCAAAGGCATCCAACTGTGTGGATCATAAGAAAACATACAGAAAACATTGCGAAGAATGGGAATTCCAGAACATTTAATTGTGCTCATGAGGAAACTGTACATAGACCAAGAGGCAGTTGTTAGAACAAGGGCATACTGCATTGTTTAAAATCAAGAAAGGTGTGTGTCAGGGTTGTACCCTTTCACCGTACTTATTCAATCTATATGCTGAGCAAATAATCTGAGAAGCTAGACTATATGAAAAAGAACGCGGGATAAGGTTTGGAGGAAGACCATTAACAACCTACGTTATGCAGATGACACAACTTTGCTTGCAGAAAGTGAAGAGCACTTGAAGCACTTACTAAGGAAGATCAAAGACTACAGCCTTCAGTATGGATTGTATCTCAAAGAAAACAAAAATCTTCACAACTGGACCAATAAGCAACATCATGATAAATGCAGAAAAGATTGAAGTTGTCAATGATTTAATTTTACTTGGATCCACAATCAATGCCCATGAAAGGAGTAGTCAAGAAATCAAACCATGTATTTCATTGGGCAACTCTGCTGCAAGGCACCTCTTTAAAGTGTTGAAGAGAAAATGTCATTTTGAGGACTAAGGTGCGCCCCCGCCAAGCCATGGTATTTCCAATTGTTTCATATACTTGCTAAAGCTGGACAACGAATAAGGAAGACTGAAGAAGAACTGATGGATTTGAATTATGGTATTGGTGAAAAATACTGAATATACCATGGACTGAAAAAGGAATGAACAAATTTGTCTTGGAAGAAGTACAGCCAGAATGCTACTTAGAAGCATGGATGGTGAGACTTTGTCTCATGTACTTTGGGCATATTATCAGGAGGGACAAGTCCCTGGAGAAGGACATCATGCTTGGTAAAGTGAAGGGTCATCAAAAAAGAGGAAGACCTTCAACGAGATGGATTGACACAGTGGCTGCAACAATGATCTCAAGCATAGCAAAGATTGTGAGGATGGTGCAGGACTGGCTAGTCTTTTGTTCTATTGTACATAGGGTCACTATGAGTTGGAACCAACTCGATGGCACCTAACAACAACAACAACAACAAAGTACTGCAAATTTTCACACTGAAATCTAAGGCAAAGTTCAAATCCCTTCCTCTTCTTTTCTTGGCAGACTCAGTGTGTTTTTCTGTTCAACTGCAAAGCTGATCCTGCTCAGGATTCTTGTTATAATGCCTCTTTATTTAAATCTTTATTCAAATCTGAGTTAAAATATTAGATGCTATTCTGAAAGGAAAATTAGGAGAATATAGCACTATAATGTATTTTAAACATTTTCCAGAATCACCAGTTAGCATTCCCTAATCCAGAAAAACCATAACTAAAATATTGAGAGACTGGGATGGTCTACTTAATCATCTTCTTGATAAACTTCTAAGTATTACAGTTCTTTGAGTTTCAGCCTGCATTATTGAAATCTTTGTAAAGTATAGATTTCCCCTTTCTTGTACTGGCTGGGTAGTTTAGCATGAATGCAGTTGAATCTTTATTTCATGAAATCAGTCCTGAGTACCACTTCTGATTTGGATTCTATGGTTGTGTACAAGTGTGTAAATGGAGACCTTGGATGACACACATTCTCAAACTGCCTTTTCTGCTTAGCTAAGGTTGACTTTAGCACTCCAGGTGCACTAAAACCACACTTTGGGGAAGAAAAACTGTGGTGCTGTTTTTTTTTTCTTTTTCTTTTTTACATTTCCCAATGTCTATTTTGGCAACTTCTCCTAAAGTGGGGGAAAGCCCTGGATGCTCTCAAGGTTGGCAGAGGAACAATTACCACAAATCTTCTTCCCTCCCTTTCCTCCTTTCCTTCTGGGGCACTTGTGCCAAAACAGCTGAGGATGAAATGCATTTTCAATATTTGCTGTATATTTTCCTTTTGGTTAAAGGAATGGAAACTTAGAAGAGAAAAATTACCAAAGAAGCCTCAGGAAGTGCTGAGTGTGCTCAAAGGAGTAAGGAAAGGGCCTCAGGAGAAGGAGAATGGAGGGTGCCTGAAATGAAAAGGCAAAGCTGGGAAGGAGACAAGGAAGGGAGATCTGACCACTGGCATGGGAGAAGGTAGGGTGCAGAAGTGAAAGCTGGGGTTCTCAACACCTCCAAGGTTGAGGAAAATGAGGAGAAATGGTACAGGGAAAGAACATTTGTAGAGTGAGGAAATAACTGAAAGCTTTACCTGATGCTATGTGTCTTCTTTGGGAGGACATTTTCTGTGAAAAGCAGATTACTAGCAATAGGAAGACAGCCAAGGAGAGTGCAAGGAACCACTAAATCTCAAACGTTAAGTGTTGATGGAGGAGTGTTCAAAGACATGGAGGAAGGATATTAATGGTCTTGCAGTGGTTAGCAGGACACTATGACTGGGTGACAATGGATTATAAGCAGGAGCGTATCCATGTTCTATCTTTAAGAAAAATAATACAAAATTATCAATACAGAGTACATACAAAAGTAAATATGTATGGAGTACAAAAGGAAATCACAGCAAACTATAATAATTTACTTTTGCTAATTGACAAAAACATATGACCATGGGAATGCATTGCCAGGGCTGCTCTCAGGGCTTTGGAAAGAGCAGCCCTGAAGCTTAAAGTGTGGTCATTGTTGTTGTTAGTGGCTGTCAAGTCAATTCTGACTCAGCAATCCCACATGTGTAGAGTAGAACTGCGCTCCATAGAATTTTCAAGGCTGTGACCTTACAGAATTAGATTGCCAGCTCTGTCTTCTGAGGTGCCTCTGGGTGGGTTTGAACTGCTTAACCATTTGCACCACCCAAGGACTCCATAAAGATAAATCCAACTCTGGTCATAAGGATATAAATGCCACTAGAGCAAAGGTCTGGCCAGTACAGTATTATGTTTCAGACAGTGTCTCAAAGGAGATTTTGAGGAAGAAAATGATGGCTGACTTTATGACATGGGCCTCAGAATGTTCAGAATGTACTCTGAACAGCTCTAACTTCTGATTTTTCACAAAGCTTAGATATGAACACACACAGGAACGTGCTTTGAAAACTTGCAAATTTATCCCCAAATGTTAGGTATTTTTCCTTACTTTCTACAAAATCCATTATATCTCAATCATTTATCAAATTTATCTAAATCTTTAAGGAACTTGTTTATTTTTATTCTGCATAAGCTCCTTAGGATTTTAAGTTCCATAATTGCCATGTAGTGTTACCTTTTATTTTTCTAGAGCGTTCTTTCAGCTTCTATGTTCTGTATTCATATGCATACTCTTTTGTGTTCCATGTGTTAGTGAAAAAAAATGATTCACCCTCAGCCTTCTTTTGTCTAAAAAAGTTCTGATCTTTTCTTTGGTAATACCTTAATACTCTTGATCATATAGAGTTCTCGTCTTTGTGTCTTTTTTAGATTGATTTTTGTGTTTCTTAAGGCACACGGCCAGATGTTCCATGTAGCCAACGTTCCATGGAAAAAATGTGTCATCGTAATTTTATAAATCATTCTAGTGTGTGTGTGTTTTCCAATTCCCTTGTTACATATGCCTAACATTTGGTTGATTGGTTGTTCACGTAAGCACCTTGTTGGCAGGAATTGGCAAATTTTTTCAGTTTTGTATCTCTTTTAGATATCCTTTAATAGTCATTGGTTGGAATTATAGGGGAAATTTGTTCAGGATAATCTAGGAAACAGAGGAAGCTTAGCACAGTGGACGAAGGCATTCAAAGTACTGAGGAGAGTCAATGAATAAAGCAGACACGCACTGGTATAAAGAAGTTGGGCTGCAATCTGAAAGAAGCATTTAAGAGGCCACAAGATGGCAAGTAAAGTCACACAGCAGGGGGAATGAAGCATTGGTTAATTGACATGATAAGAGGTTATGGTTCTAGAGAAAAATCAGTAAGATAGGACATCATGTGAATATAATGGAGGTGGAGCTGTACCTTGTAATAAGGTCCAAGAGTTTTTCATTTGATGAGTGGCCAGTGTGAGATTGAGTAGGAGGTCAGGATGATCAACTAGAGAGAATTTGCGAGGTAGGAATTAGGGGAGTAATTCTCAGCCCCAGCTGCAAATTACAATCACCTGTAGAGTTTTAAAACCTATCAATGTTTAGGTCCCATGGGCCAATTAAATCAAAATTTGAAGGTAGCCTAGGCATTAATAAGGAGCCCTGTTGGTGTAGTGGTTAAAGCGCTCAGCCGACAACCAGAAGGTCTGCAGTTCCAATTCACCAGCTGCTCTGCGGGAGAAAATTGTGGCAGTCTGCTTCCTCAAAGATTTACCGCCTTGGAAACCCTATGGGGAAGTTCATCTCGACTCGATAGCAGTGGGTTGGGTAGGTAGGCATTGATAGACTTTGAAAAATCACCAGGTAATTCTTATATGCAGCCAGACTTCAGAACTATGCGTTAGCATAATGGTTCTCACCTGGAGAAACCAAAAAAAAACATCCATTGCCATCATGCCAATTCTGACTCATAGCACCTGGAGAGATTTTTTTAAAAATCATGCTGGTCTCTCTAGCTTCACACCTTACTGATTAAATCAGAACCTCTTGGGAGGACACTTAGACATCAATATTTTTTAAAACTTCCCAGACAGTTCCAACATGCAACCAAGTTTAAGAATCACTAGGTTAGAGAGATTGTTTTTGTAATATACTATGTATCACTAATAGAGTGAAACTATGTTGTGTTAAGTTCTTGTGTATTAAAATAATATTCTAAGCCTTAAAGTTTAAGGCACAGAAAGGAAACCAGATGCTGCTGTTTTTCTTTGTTCTAATGCTTTGATACACTTTTCTAATTTAATAAAATTAGTACAATAGAATTTTGAAAACTGAAAGGAACCTTAGAGAAGAGGTAACCCAGCTCTCTTCTTTTACACATGAGAAATAAGAGGCCCGGAATGGATAGCTGAATGTCTAAGGTCACTTGGGAAGTTAATGACAGAGTGGGATATTCTCACTCACATCTCTTTAAATCTTCTTTCCATTACACAATCTTGGCTTCATTAAAAATATTAGTTCTGAAATGACAAACAGTAGAAGGGATATGATTTAAGCTTATAAAACCTACAAAGTACATACTAAAATCCATTGCTGTCGAGTCAACTCCAACTTCTAGCGACCCTATAGGACACAGAAGATTTTCCAACGCTGTAATCTTTATGGAAAGCAGCCACGGTTGCACAGTGGTTACTGCTCAGCTGCTAACCAAAATGTCGGCAGTTGGAACCCACCAGCCAATCCGCAGGGCAAAGATGTGGCAGTCTGCTTCTGTAAAGATTACAGCCTTGGGAACCTCATGAGGCAGTTTTACTTTGTCCTATAGGGTCACTATGAGTTGGAATTGACTCAATGGCAATGGATAATTGGAATCTTTATGGAAGCAGATCGCCGGATCTTTCTGCCTCGGAATGGCAGGGGGGTTCAAATCACCAACCTTTTGGTTAGAAGCTGAGCACTTAATCACTGTGCCACCAGGACTCCTTTTACAAAGTACATAGACAGGGTCAATGTGAACTTGTCCACAAAAGTCTCAGACACTAGAAGAGCTGTCCTCAATCCATGGAAGTGTTCATTAAAATAAATAAATATATAAACAAACCATTTTTTAAAAAACCTAATACTCAGCATGGCATGTGTTAAGTTTTTATAAATGTATTTGAATTTGAATTTTTATCATAGTTTGGATGTCTGCTTTTGGGAGAACTCAGACTCAAATGCCAACCTTTCAGAAAGAGTAAACTGTGAAAAAGATGCAGAATTTAAAAAAAAAAATTAGCTATTTTGTTGTTTTAGTATTTGTTGAAGATACTTGAATTCTATTACAAATTGTCATTTATTTGCTGTGCAGTATAAATTCCTTACCTCTCTGGCTTCATCTCAGCCAATTAAAATAATTTTAATGTAACATTTAAATTAAGAGTTCCTGGGTGATGAAAACAATTAAGCGCTGGACTACTAGCCGGAAGATTGGCAGTAATTCAAATCCACCCAGAAGCACCTTAGAAGACACACTTGGTGATCTGCTTCCGAAAGGTCACAGCCTTGAAAACCCTATGAGGCAGTTCTACACTGTAACACATGGGGTAGCCATGAGTCAGAATCTACTCAATGGCAGCTAACAACTGGCTTCATGCTTCTCACTTGTAAAATGGTGACCACATTTACATTAGACAAAGATAATATTCCATTTAATACTAGTTTTTAAGATCTAAAAGAATCAAAGTACCCAGAAAGCTCTTACTTAAGAAGCGGAGTTAACAATCATTTTACAAAATCAAATATTTATCAGCACTTTACTCTTAATTTGGGAGCAATGTTTTAGCTTAGGTTTTAGAGTCATCAGCAACCCAAAACTTTTGATTCAGTATATCTGGGCAGTGTGTTTTTATATTTGTAGATTTCAAGAGCCTCACAGTTATTTCTGACTTGACCCCTAGCTAGAGTTGGGATTCCTGGATCTAGAGACGACCTCTGCCTCTCATGCTGTCAGAGCCTTGGACACCTCCTACCAGATGACTGACTCTCCTCTGTTGGAAGATTTTGCAACAGGAAATGCCCTGCCAATTGGCTAGGGAGGGGTCTTCATGTTTTATAGTCTATTTTAAGTTTTCTTTTTCTCTTAAAATGAGGTCATGCATACATTTTTTAATGTGTAAGAATGAATAAATTCTTAATTAATAATTGATGAAGCCTCATATTAAGGGTAATAGGATTGTGCTTTTAAATTTAGCTTCAAATGCTAAATTAGTAGCATGCACAAACAATATAAAACACACTTCAACAAAGCCTCATTGGTTTGAATTCCATAAACTTGGAACTTTGTGGTAATTGACTAGACTGCTGTGCGTATTTGCAAAGTAAGTCATCTTCTTTATAACGTAAATTACTAGCATAGCCAAACACTTAAGAAGATTAAAAGAACTGCTTTTAAGCTCCTTTATGTTCTTTATAAACAACTACGTAAGTGCTAATTATAAATTACTCTTATCTATTCATCACATTTACTCTTGAGAGGAATCAGACTTAAGAAATTGACAGAGCTAACCTTCAAATCTGGATTCTTGGCATTCTTTGAAAAGAATGATTTTATCAGGCACTTATCTTCTGCCCAGACTTCTGTTTTGGTTTGTTTTCCTCCACCTGCAATGTCCTGCTTGGCTACTACTTTAATTTATTAATCATCCAAAGTATTTGAGAGCTAGTCTACACTGATTTGAGAGGTCAGATTTTCCTCAGGCAGTTCAGCCTCCGGGGATGTCTGGGAAATGTGCTCTCTATTCGTCCTGTAGGTTAAAAGTAAAATAATCAGGAAGGAGCTAGTCTCTCCTACGACTTCCCTTCATTACTAGGAATTGTCTCTGGGACAGCCCTCCAAAATCACTCCATTCTGGAGCTATATAAGAATGAACTCACAGTCCTGAACTCCACCTCCTTCCTGCTCAACCCACACCATCACTGAACCTGTGCTTTGTTTCAACAAATGGATGCAAAGCTGGAAGTGTTCACTCATCTATGCCAAGAAATCTGGAAGACAGCTATCTGGCCAACCTACTAGAAGACATCCATATTTCTGCCTATCCCCAAGAAAGGTGATCCCATCAAATGCTGAAATTATTGAACAATATCATTAATATCACATGCAAACAAAATTTTGCTGAAGATCAGTCAAAAGCGGCTGCAGCAGTACATCAACAGGGAACTGGCAGAAATTCAAGCTGGATTTAGAAGAGGACGTGGAACCAGGGGTATCACTGCTGATGTTAGATGGATCCTGGCTGATAGCAGAAAGATGTTTACCTGTGTTTTATTGACTATGCAAAGGCTTTCACTGTGTGGGTTGTCACAAATTATGGATAACATTACAAAGAGTGGGAATCCCAGAATATTTAATTATGCTCATGAGGAAACTGTACCTAGATCAAGAGGCAGTTGTTTGAATAGAACAAGGGGATACTGCATGGTTTAAACTCAGGAAAGGTCTGTGTCAGGGTTGTATCCTTTCACCATACCTATTCACTCTGTACGCTGAGCAAATAATCTGAGAAGCTGGACTATATGAAGAAGGAGACATGAGGATTAGAGGAAGACTAATTAACTTGCATTACGCAGATGACAAAACCTTGCTTGCTGAAAGTGAAAAGGACTTGAAGCATTTACTGATAAAGATAAAAGACTACAGCCTGAAGTATGGATTACACCTCAACATAAAACAAAAATCTTCACAACTGGACCAATAAGCAATATCATGATAAATGGAGAAAAGATTGAAGTTGTCAAGAATTTCATTTTACTTGGATCTACTATCAGCACCCATGGAAGCAACAGTGAAGAAATCAAACAATGCATTGCATTGGGCAAATCTGCTGCAAAATACCTCTTTAAAGTGTTAAAAGGCAAAGATGTCACCTTAAAGATTAAGTCGCGCCTGACCCAAGCCATGGTGTTTTCAATCGCCTCATATGCATGCAAAAGCTGGGCAATGAATAAGGAAGACTGTAGAAGAATTGACGCCTTTGAATTATGGTATTGGCGAAGAATATTGAATATACCATGGACTGCCAAAAGAACAAGCAAATCTGTCTTGGAAGAAATACAGCCAGAATGTTCCTTAGAAGCAAGGGTGGTGAGACTATGTCTCACATACTTTGGACATGTTATCAAGAGGGATCAATCCCTGAAGAAGGACATCATGCTTGGTAAAGTAGAGGGTCAGCAAAAGAGAGGAAGACCCTCAATGAGATGGATTGACACAGTGGCTACAACAATGGACTCAAGCATAACAGCGATTGTGAAGATGGTACAGGACCCGGCAGTGTTTTATTTGTTGTACATAGTGTCGCTATGAGTCGGAGTTGACTGGAGGGCACCTAACAAGAACAACAACAATCTACCACTATTGACTCTGCAACTGTTCCCCAAACATTGTCCAACCCACACTGGAAGGCCTGTTCCTCTCTCACAGACATCACCTCCACATGTGAGGGATCATCAAGGTCTTCTCCTTTAAGTCTCAGCTCAAATGTTGCTTCCCTGCAAAACAGCCCTGTAAACTGGCCCCACTAAGCTTCAGTAGATGCTCCCCTCACCATCCTGTAGTCGGCATTCTTCTTACAAAGTTAAGTTGCAACAAGTGGAATCTGTTTTTCTGATTGGATTCTTCTCAGAATGTAAGCAGAGTGTGTTTCTGGATCATCTGCTGCATCTAGCACAGTAGACAAAACAAGTCCTCAATATAAGTTTGTAGCATGAATAAGAGAACTATAAGCATCAGACCATTCTATAAAAGATTAATGGAATTAGTGGAGATTCCAGAAATTATAAACTTAGAGAGGTCATTGTTAGGCAATTACTCTGAAATAGAGAGAAAGGAAAATTAAGGTTATTTCAAACAAGGTAAACATGTAATAAACTTTCCTTAAACAACTACACATGTCAATAAATAATTTAACGGACACCAGTCAGAATTAATGCAAAGTGCAAATAATGAAATTGTTGTTTTTAGAGCAAATGTAGTTTCATACTTTTAGAAAGATAGAATATCTCATACTGGGTTATGAAAATACTGTCTGTTAAAGGTTTTTCTTCATTTTAACTCATCTATTGGCAGGAATTGAAACAAAAGAAAAGCATTATACTACTCTGACACTGGTGAAATAAATTTTAGTTTTCAGGAATTTAACAGGAATAAAATTAATTTGCACTTTTAAAGATAAAAGGAAAATAACCATAAAATTATAATAAAACATGAAGTAAGTAATTATGACCAAGACTGGTTAGAATTAATAAACTACCTAAATTAATAACATAGTTAAATGGGAGTGCAAATAGAGACACGACCTGGATCTAGGTTAACATGCATCCTACTGGAGTCCTGCTTTAAGGAATATATAAGAATGATCATTAACCCAGTGAATTAGGCCATGTGGCACTGATTCTACCGCACTGTTGAAATGTTTTCAAAGGCCAATTAAAAAAAAAAAAAAATGCCATGGAGCGATTCTGACTCATAGGACCCTATAGGACAGAGTAGAACTGCTGCATAGGTTTCTGAGGCTGTAATCTTTAGGGGAGCAGACTACCACATCTTTTCACCCTCTGCAGAGCAGCCAGTGGGCTTTAACCCACTGACCTTTTGGTTAGCAACCTAGTGCTTAACCATTGTGCCACCAGGGCTCCTTCCATAGGCCCATACAAAAAAAAACAAAACAAAAAACCTTGTTGCTGTCCAGTTGATTCCAACGCACGCATAGTGATTCTATAGGCCAGAGTAGAACTGCCCCACAGGGTTTCCAAGGAGTGGCTGGTAGATTCAAACTGTCTATCTTTTGATTAGCAGCCTGAGCTCTTAACCACTGTGCCACCAGGGCTCCTCACAGGTCCATAGTCACCCTAAACTTTAATGTAGTTTATACTTTCAAGTATTAATTGCCTTTGAAATTGTGCTTACTTTTAATTTACTTCTTCAAAGCTGTGCAAAACATAAGATTAAAATTAGCCCATATTTAAGTTACTCCAGATTTTCAGTTGGAGAAAAGACTGAATTAATAAGAAATTGGTAAGTTTAAAAGTTGTCTGAGTGGGTGGAGGGGGGTGTTACTTGAATATATAATTTTCCACTTCATTAATAAATGCCAGTTGATTTAAAATGATTTTTAATTTATAAATACAGAGATAGGAGTGCTAAGATATGGACTTTTAATTCCAAAATAATTTTTTCAAAATTGCAAGTTCTGATTAGCAACACAGCAAATCACGAAGTGCTTCTTCCACTTTGTCAGCATTTCTGCTACAGAATTCTTTGCTTTGCATTTCTGAAGAGCGATTGCTGAGACTTGTGACTGGTTGAATAACCTAGCACATGGACCTGAGACAACATGAAATGAAAACGAGATATTCTCCAACCATGTGATGTTAGGATTCAAGAACAACATTGGCACATATGCATTTTTCAGCTGCAATTTTTGTGAACAGGCACAAATTGGTTAGGGTTTGAGACAAATATGTGAGGGGAAACACATCTTCAGGGAAGAAGGGTAGTAAGTAGATGGAGGGTGGAAAGGGCAAAGACAAAAGCAGGAGTTTACTTTCTCTCAGAACTTAAGTACTGTATCTAATTTTAAAGCTCCTACAGTGTCTTGAACATAGTTGATTTCATAGAGTGGAACCTCCCAATCTGGCTAATCTGGCTTCCCATCTTTAACATTCTCTTACTAGGAAGAGCAGTTGACTCTAAGGACCATAGTGGGCATGGAAATTGCCACCCCTTAGTTCTGTTGGGAAAGTTGAGGAATTTATGGTGATTCTCACCCTCATTGGACACTTAATACTTCCAGGCAGTCCTTTAGTCCTTTATTTGATTTTAGTTTCCTTTCTTTTTCCCCACTCGGATGGTCCCAAAGATTTTCAATTTTCCTATGACTCTTTATTTTACTCATCTCCTCTTTCTCAGTATGACTTTGCCTCTTAAGTCATGGATAAAAAAAGCCCTTTTTTTTCACTTCCCTGGAGTCCCTTGGTTGGTGCAAGCAGTTAACTCTCTTGGCTGCTAACCAAAAGGTTGGAGGTTCAAATCCACCTACAGGAACCTGGGGAGAAAGGCCTGGTAATCTGTTTCTGAAAAATCAGCCATTGAAAACCCTATGGAGCAGAGTTCTATTCTGACACACATGGAGCCACCAAGAGTAGGAATTAACTCAGTGGCAAGTGGTTTGGTCTGGTTTTCTTTCCCTTCTTTCTACTTCCAGCATTTATGATTTCACCCACCACTCCCTCCTCCCATCCTGTCTCCCTAGGGAATCCTTCCCCTCCCCATTCAGGACTTTGTTCAGTTATCTGTGGCTTCATATTGTACACTTTGTTTCCTCTATCTTAAAATGAAACAAACAAACAAAAAGACAACAAAAATCTTACCTTGATTCTGCCTTCATCTCAAACTGCTGCTTTATCTCAAGTCTTCCTTTTAACACCAAAATTCTTAAAAGGTTTGTCTATATTTGCTCTAACTTCATGATCTCTCTTTGCAAATTGACTTCTGTCTCAACAATTCCTTAGAAAAAGCCCTCATTAGGGTTACTAGTAACTTTATAATCCACAAATCCAGAACCCTTTCTTTAGTCCTCATCTTCCTTGACATCTTTGTTAACACCAACAAGGTTGATCTTTTTCTTGATTTCTACAATATCACTTCTCTTAGTTCTCCTCCTACCCTTTTTACTGCTCCTTCTCAGTCTCCCTCACTATTTCTGCTTTTTCATCCTGACCCTTAAATGTTTCTCCTCTCCCAGGATTTTCTTGGCATTCTTTATTCTTATTTAACTTTCTCTCCTTGAGTTAGTTACTTCATTCATACCTATTGTGTCTACAATTACCAATGTGCTCTCAATTACCAAATTTATTTCTCCTGTTGATTACTCTTTTGAGTTCTATTTATGTATTAGTGACAGCAGTTTTGACATCTGCTCTGGATATTAACGTGTCCCTATCTTGGTCAGTGACATCACAAGTCTTCAATCTATAAATCTTGGAGTTATCTTGGACATCTCTTTTATCCTTGCTCCCCAAACCCAAATCATTTACCAGGTTCTGTGATTTTACCTTCAAAATACCTCTTCAAATGGATCCTTCATATCAACCTCTTTGTTACTACCTTGATTCAGATTCTGTTGGCAATAGTCTTCTAACTGGTATGGTTTGCAAGTCTTTCTTCCAATCCACAATTTTCTTGCCTATAGCATCGTTTTTTCTAAATCCTCCACCCGGTCATTATGCAGGGTCATTACATTGCTTAACTCCAGAGGGAACCATTCACGTAAACTGTGATGTAAATGATGACCCTAGAGTTAGCTAACATGGTGGCCCATTGATCATTTGTTTTTGTCTGCTTAAAAATCTCTGATGATTCCTTAATACCTGAAACACAAAGTCAAAATTCTTAGCTTGGTCTTTTACTCAAATTTCCGTCTTTGCTTCTTTCTCCTCCCCTATGATTCCTGCCCCTTAGACTCACCAAACAACTTACCTTTGTACAGGAATACTTTTTGCTCTTTGTGAAGCTATCTCCTTATCTGCACATAGAGTTCTATGTTACCTGTCAGGCAGAGTTAGTCTCTGTTTTGCTTGTGCAAACCCCTGTTACAGTACTTGAATTAAAATTATTGTTGAGTCTTTCATTAGACAGGCATTTATCAGGTATTTATCCTACTCATCATTCGCAAACCACCACCTCTACAGCAATTAGAAATTATAGTATAGGTATTAACAGTTTAGCCCCTGGATTCACTAGTCTTGGGTCTGCATCCTGACTTTACCTCTTATTAACTATATGATTGTGAACAATTTATATACATTTTCTAATCTTCAGGATTTTTTTTTAATCTGTAAAATAGTTATAAAATTAAATAACTCAACATTCCTTGTCATGTGCTAGAAGTAATAGGGGCCAATGAATGTCTATTATTAAGTGTTTTGTTGAACAGTGAAGGCGTGGATCACCTTTAGTGAACACGAGGGGTAGTTATGGGGGAGTCTGGAATAGAAGGTAGTCAAAGAGGAAAAGCTTCATATTTTTCTTAGAGGTGAACTGATGCTGTGGAATAAATATAGAGGGTAACTGTGCCAGTGACAAACATCAAGCTTAGCAAGGATGAGAAAGTTCAATTAACACTAAACTGAGCGATTTAAAATGCTGAGTATTGTTCCATTTAAATAGCAGTACACTCTACATAAGAAGACATTGTCTTATGTTTTCTGTTGGTGAACTAATGTTTTCCTTAAATTTGTCATTTGGAAGGTTGTCAAATAACGTTGTATACTGACTGAACAACTCCAGAGCTATCCTTTTCTCTGTGATTTGTTACATTGACCTTCAAGTATTATAAAAACTCATTTCTTCATTTATTTAACAAAATTTTTTATGTGTATTACTCTGTGCCAGACACTGTCTCCTGGTGATGTTATTATAAGACACAGATTCAAGCCTCAAGTACCTTACAAAAGACAGTTATATACTAGATAATATGACATATCAAACTTAATGATTGACATATGCCAACAGTTCAGAAAGGAAACTATTCTGCTTAGGGCAATAAGTGGAATGGCCTAAGCCTATGACTTGCCCTCCTTGGCCAAATTGTCCTAGTAACTTGGGGTTGAGGTCATCTGTCCCAGAAATCTCTCCCTGGGTCAGTGTCCTAAAATAATCTCAACTCAAGACTAGAATCTGCCATATTTATTTGCTCCTCACCATTAACATTTTTCCTTTCTATGTCTTGTTCTCATGGGGCTGGACTTGCTGCTTGACCAAACCAGTCCTCACCCTCCCATTTCACCATAGTGGCTCTTGAGTTAGACATGTTTCAGGATCTTAGAACTAATCTGAAAATTTTAGGATCCCAGGTCTCAGGATAATTTTTGAAGACTTCAAGATGTTAACAAGATGAATGTATTTACTTAGTTCCTGGATTAACAGTAAAACTATTTGAGAGGTAAACTAGATTTTTGAAGTTAGAAGTTAAAATGATTATTATTTCTATTATTATTAAAAGACTTAAGGATGAAATGGTACATCTTCAAAGGTTTGGTTAACTGAGTCTATTAATTAAATACAATAAACTCAAAACAAGACTTGGAAAAAGAATCAGTATTTCACGTCTCAGCAAGTATTGAACCCTCTGGAGTAGCTGGAACCTGTTCTGATACAGAAATCAGATAGAGAAACCAGGGCTTCCTGTATTTTGATCAGGACTTACTGCTGGTGCCAGTTCCCATAAGCAAACATCCTCTTGTGAAGCGGGGAGGGGGAGGACAATGCTTTCATCCTTTCTGAGGGAGCTGGCTACAGTGGCTGTTTCTATTTTGGTAAGATATATAAACAAATTTCAATGGGAGCAAAAAGCAGAGCAAAGCATGGTTGGTGATTCAGCAAAAATGGGGATGACTTTGGCTAGAGAAAAACAGTTCAGATCTTCTTGTTAGCTCCTTGTCTGCTGACTCAAAAACATTTCTTTTAAAGTGACCTTAAGAAGAAAAATCAGACTGTTTATGAAAATCGCCTCAATTTCAAGCTTAGGGTAGAATCATAGCAAAAGTGACTGATAGGGAGGATATAATGAGATAATAATTCAGTTTTCAGCCACTCCTTGCCTTCCAGATAACATTCTCTACCAACTTTGAGGTTTTTGTGTTTTAGACTACAAACTGTCAAAATCAACATTTTCATACATAAAAATAAAGAATGGAATGGCTTTTCAAGTACCTTTCGGTTGAAGCCTGCACGCTTACATCTGAATATGGTAGTGTATTAACCGTCTGAATTTTTTTCTAATTTTCAGGAGATTAATTTACTTCAAAAGCAAGGCAACCCTATTTTACTTCTCACTGTCAAAATGGGTAAAACTCAGCTTTGAGGCTGATTTAGGGAGAGAGGGTGAGGCAATGCCAGTAGGTAGGCTTTCCATTTTCACAAAAGAATGTAAACGTACCCAGAGTGTAACCAATCTAAGTGGAAGTGAGACACTTCATCGGGGGATTTATTGGAAAATCATAGTTTGAGTATTCATTCATTCAAGAAATGTGTATTGACCATTTACTATGTTGCCACAACTTCTGACCTCACAGAGCTTGCAGTCTAATGGTGGAGAGCATCAAGTAAACAGGTGTAATCAGGATAACAATTTGAAAATGCTAAACAGATGTATTTTTAATTCTCATTAAATCATGATATCCTGCAGCTGCCCATAGAGGAACCATACAATCTAAACTTGGGCTAAGGAGGTGTTGTTTCAGTAGCTAGGACCTAAGGGATGAATAGAGCTGGGGCTAAATAATGTCAGGCAAAAGCAAAAACAAGTGTGAGAACCTAAATCCAGTGAGCATTCAAGGAACTGAAAGAGGTTCAGTACAGCTGGTGTAAGAACAGAAGTGGTAAAAGATGAGGATGGAGAAGTGAACTGAAGCCAGATCATGTAATGTCTAGTGAGTCATGCTACTGGGTTTGAACTGTAACCTAGGAAAAATGGACAGCCTTTGAAGGATTTTAACAGGAAAGTGTCAAGATCAGACTACCATGTAAGAATGTCTTGGAGGGGGAAAGATGAGATCAGTAAAAGGCTTTGGCAGTATTCTACATGATGTTACCTATGCTTGGGAAATGAAAATGGAGACGAAGAGATGTGAACATGTATACAGGAGGTAGAATTTCCAGACTTGGTGATTGATTGGCTCTGAGGAGAGATGGGCACCTGTACTAGTGTGTAGATTGTGCACTGCCTAAGAGTGTCTGGCTGAAGGGGTGAATACTCCATTGCCATCAAGTTGATTCCAACTCATAGTGACCCTAAAGGACTGAGTAGAACTGCCTCATAGGGTTTCCAAGGTTGTAATCTTTATGGAAGCAAACTGCTACATCTTTCTCGAAGGGGTGAATAGGCCCTGAAATCTAGTCCTTGTTCTGCTGTTAAACTATGTGCCCAGTGTGGGGCTGTGTCCACTTGAAGGGAGGGGGACTTCTCTACACACAAAGGTGTCATCTGCTTATCAAACTATGTACGCACAAGGCTGCATCCACCCACAGGTAGTACTTATTTTATAATCCATACAAAGGTGGGATGTAGGCTAATATCAGCCTGGTGGAGATGGAGAGGGATGGAGTCAAGGACGACTCTTAAGTTTTTAGCATGACCAACTGTTAGATAATGGTGTCATTTACTGAGATAGGAAGAGGGCAAGGGAAGATCCTGGGCAAGATGGATGATAATTTTAGCCTTTGACATATCATTTGAGGCAAGCATCCTAATGAAGTTGTTAATGAGGCAGTTGGATATAGGAGAGAAATCTGAGCTAGAAACAGGGAATTTGAGAATGATCAACCTTTAGATGTAACTAAAGCTATTTTTTAATTGAATAAAAATGTTCGATTTAGATGACAGGCTATGTACTAATGGTTAAGCATTCAGCAATGAGCAACACAGAAATTGTCCCTGCATCATAGAGCTCTTATTCTAGTGAGGGAGACAAATAGGAAACCTTAAATAAACAAACATGTTAATTATATCATGATGGGTGCTAGGAAGAAAACAGGGCACTATGATGAAAATTAAGCAGGTGTAAGGGATGAGCAAAGTTAGTTTAGATACGGTGGAAGGGAAGACATCCTTGAGGAAGTGATCTTTCAACTGAACGATGAAGAGAAGCAGTCGTGTGAAGAAAAAGTGCTTGAGGCAGAGAGAGCAGAAAGTGCAAATATTCTCAATCTGGTAAGAGCTTGGTACGTCTGAGGAACTGAAAGGAGGACAGTGTGCTCAGAGTCACCTAAGTGGAGTATTTAAATAATCAATATACGTGGTGTCCAGTTTGAATATCAGTGTTCAGTTAATTTATCTTAAGAAAACTGTGAAATAGCTAAGAGTGTTCCTGTAATCCAATTTGGGAAAATACCTTGTGTCTCAAATTATGAAAAAATGAAAAAGAATTTGGGTGTTTGTCAAGTTGCCTTTATATCTGAATTGGATATGAGTAAGTAATGGACTTCACAGAGCAAACTCTTGGAAGATATCCTCAAATATTTTGAGAACTCATTTGCAACCAGAGTAGCCTTGGGCCCTGGCTCAAGAAAGAGCAGAAGAAAGTCTGGAAGGCAACTATGAGTACACCGCTGCCTGCTTTTACTTGGGGCAGCTTCCCTAGAGGAATGAGAATTAACATCATAAAAGGTTTGGAGTATGATCTTTGAAAGAACTGTAGAGCCCTATGGTGGGGTTGAAGGGAGAGTAGAGCAGGTCTGTGGGACACTACTCAAGGTGGTTACTATTTAACTGTAGGAATCGGAGGTATCCATAGAGCTAGTTTATAGTATATGTCTAAGAAAGAGTACCAGGGTGAAAATCAGAAAAACAAACAAACAAATCAGTTATGGGTCCAAAAGTCAAGCAGAAATCCAGGAATGAGATGAAGAGGAGCAAATGGAATGAGATGAAGGGGTTCGTGAGCAAAGAAGTGAATGAGTTTGCATCTGGAAATTTTGCGATGATGCCTAGGTTCTCCTTTATTGGGCACTGGCTGTAAGTACACGAACAAGTCAGTCTTACTTAAGACATGGGGTCATGGTAGACTTGCACGGAAGCCAGGCACGCTGCTGACAAGATGGTTATCATTGTTTGGAGCTACTATCCACAAGAGCCCTCATCAAGAAAAACCATGGTAAACCGGAGAAGTTACAGAGATCTACCACCTGGAACTATTGACACTGGACATTACTGCCAAGGGAAGCTAGGGAAAAAACAGAACTGACCGCCCCAAGACGAGAATGCCCATGAAGAGCAGACAGAGGGCAAGGCTGGGAGGCTACATGGCTCATCTCTATCTCTCTTTTCTGCACTTCCAATAGGAGTCACTTTTGATATAAGAGAATAGAAATGGAGGTGATTGGGAACTAGAGAGACTTGGAAGGGGTTTGGACCAGCTAGCTCAGACTTACGTTCTATCCTTGGACTCCTAGTGAAGAGTAAGAGAAAAGACTGGTACATTAAGCCAAGAAATACGTGATGTCTGTTGTCATTGCTATTTGGCTTGCAAATTGGCGAATCAGAAATGAGATTCCTTCAGTTGTGACCTGATGGACTTTTGCACTGTAGTCATTTTGTTTTTTGCTTAATACATAGCTCTTTCAGTGAACATAAGTTCATATATTTATATAGGAGTCATTTATTTTATTTGGGGCAGAAACTATTTTGGGGAATCTCTGACAGAGGGGATTTTTTTTCTTATTTTTTATATCTAGTACATGTGTTATCTTGGCTATTTAAATTCAGATCCAAGCAATCAGTTTGTCTTAAATTAAGAAAAATCTATGCTATTGTTAAAATAGGGAACTAAATATCCCTGAGTCTTAAATTTTAAAGTGAGTGGAAACACAAACACATTAAGTAATTCAGCACATGCATTTTTGCTAGGTCTATTTCCTTCTAATGTATTGTTTATCTTTGTAAAAAGGGTTAAAATAAATAATGCTTTAAGTAGTATTATGAAAATAATTTTTATTATTTGTTTTAGAATTAAATGACTTAAGCTGGCTAAAATAAAAATCTTAGGTAAAACAAAAAAGACACAACCTTTAAGACAAATTACAACAAAGTAAATAGGATAGGAGGAAGAAGAAAATAGCTACAAGCTAGGCTAAAAGTAGTACATGAAAACAAAACTTAGTTCTGAGCATCTTGGAAGTTAGAACAAAAATCATGTTAGATAACACATTTTTCATTAACTAATCTAAGGAATTATACTTTTGTACGACAAGGAACATTTTGTTTTTCCCTATACTCTAAGAGAAAAATAGAAATGTATTACAGAAATGTTTATATAAAAGACATTGAATAATACAATACACAACATATTCTATTAACACGTTAAGAAAATGCAGAAATAGTCTCCATATGATGATTTCTTGTAACAACTCTTTCTAAATTAAAAGGTAAAATATTAAGTCAAATTTGTGTATCTGTGTTAAAAGACTAAATTAGTAATGGGGTGTATTTTTACGTGATCTGAGTCTTGCAGTGGTAAATTGTCAATAAGCTGGGACAACAAATTTTTCTTTCATGATTCAGATGGGCTTGTGACAAGAGGAGAGAAGGTAATTCAAAACTGAGCCTCCACTTGAAATCCCTGGATTCTGGGTTGTAGACTGAAAAGAGTTTCTCACATAGCTACTATTTGCATAGGAAGCAAAAATATGCCAAAAAACAAAGTTTGGGAAGAATTAATGGTTATGGTTTTCATATAGTAAATTGGTTACTACCATATTAATGTTATGAAGAGAATATATTCATTGACTGACTGAGCGAAAAACCACTTATTTCCATCCAGCTCATGTGGTTGGATACCCTATTGACACAGCTTGTCTTAACCTACGTGTGGCAAAGTATTTGCTTACTAATGAGCATTCCACATCACCATTTTGCTTAGAGGAACATCTTGTAAAGAAAATTAATCCATGGTGGTAAAGAATGTGGTCTAAAAAAATTGCCTTTAAAGCTAAGCAGTTTCCTGGACACATACAAACACTTTGAGGGACAGAGTAGTCGGGGCTGGGGACCATAGTTTTGGGTGAACATCTAGGCCAATTAGCAGAACAAAGTTTACTAAGAAAATGTTCTACATCCCACTTTGGTGAGTGGCATCTGGGGTCTTAAATGCTTGCAGGCGGCCATCTAAGATATATCAGTTGGTCCCATCCCACTTGGAGCAAGGGAGAATGAAGAAAACTAAAGACACAAGGAAAATAATTAGCCCAAAGGACTAAAGGACAACATGAACCAGAGACTCCAACAGCCTGAGACCAGAAGAACTAGATGGTGTCTGGCTACCACCAGTGAGCACCCTGACAGGGAACACAACAGAGAGTCCTGGACAAAGCAGTATAAAAATGTAGAACAGAATTCAAATTCACATAAAAAGACCAGATTTAATGGTTTGACAGAGATTGGAGGAACCTCTGAAACTATGGCCCCCAGAAGTACTGTTAACCCAGAAATGAAAACATTTCTGAAGCCCACTCTTCAGACAAAGATTAGACAGGTCTATAAAACAAAAAATAATACACAAAAGGGATGTACTTCTTAGTTCAATCAGATATATGAGACCAAATGGGCAGCTCCTGTTCAAAAGTAGGATGAAAAGGCAGGAAGGGACAGGAACTGGTTTAATGGACACAGGGAACCCGGGGTCGAAAGGAGGAGTGTTTTGTCACATCGTGAGGATTGCAACTAATGTCACAAAACAATATGTAAAAGAAAAATAAATTGCTTTTTTTTTACTTGAAATTTGTATTGAAGTAATTGTATATGTATATGCAGTTATAAAAAATAATAGAGAGAAATTCCACATATACCATACTCAGTTTCTTTCAATGGTAATATTTTGCAAAATTTTAGTATAATATCACAATCAGGATATTGACATTGATACTACCCACTGATCTTATTCAAATTTTCCCAGTTTCTTGTACTCATTTTGGCCTTTTATAACCACACCCACCTCTCTCCCCCCTCTATGTCCCACCTGCGTCACTAACCCTTGGCAACCACTAACCTGTCCTTCGTTTCTAGTATTTTATCATTTCAAAAATGTTTTATCAATAGAATTATACAGTATGTAACCTCTTGAGACTGACTTTTTTGACTCAGCATAATTCCCTGTATCAATAGCTCATTCCTTTTTATTGCTGAGTAGAATTCCATGGTATATTTATATACTACAGTTGGTTTAACCTGTTGAAGGACTTCTGGAATGTTTTCAGTTTTGGACTATTGCAAATAAAGCTGCTATGAACATTCATGTATAAGTTTTGCTGTGAGTATGTTTTCATTTCTCTGGGATGAATGCCCAAGAGTGTAATTGCTGGGTCATATAGTAATTGCAAAGATAGGGAGAAAGATGTGGCAGTCTGCTTCCATAAAGATTTACAGCCTTCGACACCTTATGGGGCAGTTCTACTCTGTTCTGTAGGTTTGCTTTGAGTTGGAATTGACTTGACGGCAGCAGGGTTTTTTTGGGGGGTAGGCGAGGGGTTATAGTAATTGCATGGTTAGTTTTATGAGAAACCAACCGTTTTCCAGAGTGGCTGTACCTTTTTACATTCTCACCGGCACTGGGTCAGTGATCTAGCTTCTGTGCATCATTACCAGCATTTGGTGTTGTTACTATTTTTATTTTAACCATTCTGATAGGCATGTCGTGATATTTTACTGTGGTTTCAATTTGTATCTCTCTGATGGCTAACGAGGTTGAATATTTTTTCATGTGCTTTTTTGACATCTGTATATGCTGTTTGGTGAATGTTCATGTCTTTTGCCTTGCTTTGTATTTTAACATGTATAATTTTCTAATTCTTGTTGTGGATGTTTTTAAGCTGGAAAATGCATTGTATCATGCACAAGTTATTTGTCATTGTTTTATTTCAAAGAGAGAAGCCAACACATTTCCCACAGATATAACCCTTACATTTGTACTCTAGATTCACTTGAAAGCTCAGCAACCATGAAGCAGGGAAGTGGCTTCCAGGAGACTCGTTAAAAAAAAGAAAAGAAATCGTACAGTATTTGGCATTCTTAGGGATCATAATTGTTTCAGTTAATTAGCCAATAAATTAGGTCTGTAATGGAAAATAAATTTCAATTTTTAAAATACATTTGAGTTGTAGGATATACTACACTCCCCATCAACAGATAGGTTCAGCTAAAGGAAAACGTCTAGGAAGAGCAGCATGTTCTATAAGAAAATTTGGAACCTGTGTGGGGAGTTGGGCTCAGCAGGGCCTGCAACACAAGAACCAATTGCTAACCTCTGACATGTGGTTTATTATCAGTGAATGGCAGTAGAGAACTGACAGAGTGGCAAGAGGGGCTGGAATCTCATCTCAGTTAGCTGCAGCATAGACCAGCGTAACAGCAGTGGCGGGGTGCTTGGTAGAAGTCTCCCTACAGTGAAAGAGGGGTTAGTAATAGTGGTTGGGATAGAGAAAATGGTGCCCTCAAGGGATCATACCTGTGTAGAGCCCAATACAGAGGGTGAAGTTTCCAAGCCAGTGAACACAGGGGTGGGTGAGATAAGCGGCAGTAACAGGACATGACCCTGAGTTGTTTGGCGAAAGAAGTCTTTGAATCAAAGGGAGGCCCCAGATGTAGGTGGAGAAATACTACCTTTTTTTTCTTCCAAGACGATATCATTGAGAGTGGCTTTTAGAAACCATAAACCTTGGTGTGGGGCTTGTTGTGAGTGGGCAAATGAATGAATGAATAATCTATTCTTTTTTTCATTTTAGAGTCTACATATATTAGTCTAATCTCCATCTTTCTCGCAAGATTCTCTCCAAGGATATAGTCTGGATAGGACCAACACCACCCCAAAGAAATGGGAGAAATTCTGAACCAATGGACTGAGGGACTGACTCTGTGATGATTCCCCCAAATATTTTCCTACTTATCTTCCCCTCTCAGCTACCACTATAATTTATTTCTACTTTTCACAATCAAATTTCTTAAACAAGTTGATCCCATTTCCTCATTCATTCTCACTCTTTGAGATGGCTTTTGTCATCTCTTCTCCAATATACTTCTTGCTAATCACCTCCATGTCACCAAATCCAATGAGCATATTTTCAGTTCTCATTTCACTTGGTCACTCAGCAATATTTTTTTCCCTGGGACTCCATAATGACTCACCTAATGTCCCTGTGATCGTTAAGGTTGTGTGTCATCTTGGCTGGACCACGATCCTCAGTGGTTTGGCAGTTATGATGTACTTCAGCAGTCGTATAATGATGTAATCCCCTCCATGATGAAATTTGATATAATGTGATCACCTACATGATGCAACCTGCTGTGATCAGCCAATCAGTTGAAAGGGAGTTTCCTTGGGGGTGTAGCCTGCATCCAACATAGGTGAGCTTTCTGGCAAGGTTCATGGTCTTTTACTTGCTCTGAATCCATAATGCTTGGTAAAGTGGAGGGTCAGCAAAAAAGGAAGAGTCTCAATGAAATGGACTGACACAGTGGCTGCAACAATGGGCTCAAGCTTAACTGAGATTATGAGGATGGAGCAGGACCAGGCAGTGTTTTGTTCTGTTGTACATAGCGTCACTATGAATCGGAACCAACTCAACGACACCTAACAACAACACAACATATATATTTATATGCTTTACTAATTTTGCTTCTCTAGAGAACCTAGCCTAATACGTTTGGTACCAAGAGTGGTTCTAGACAAACAAAATTGTAAAGATGAGTTTTCTAAATTCGTTCTCAAGTCTGGTTAGTCTTAAAGATGTTGATGACTCTGCTTCCAGTAGTAAAGATGGCACTGCTAATCTGTAATGTGAGGTGGCAATAAAAATACGTAAAATATCACCATCAATAGATCAAGTATTGGTGAGAGGCAAGGCTGTGGGAAATCGCATGTTTAATACCTTTCTACGGTTTTGTCATAATAAGAAGTATAAGGAACTGGTTGGTTGGTGCTATTTTCACTAGACAAAAGTGGTGAAAGAAAGAGATGAGCTCAGGGCTTCAGAGTCAAAGCTCAAGCACTGCATAAATGACCGCAAATTACCACTTGTGCCTTGAAAGAAAGCCTTACTTTTTGTAGCAACAAGAGTTGATATTACCAGGAAAAAACAAAAAACAAGAAAAAACCCCAGAGTCTTATCGTAAGAGTGCCTGAATTACAATGTCAACTAAATTCCCAGCTTCGAGTGGTGTCTAAAGTTTAAGTGAGGGCATTGATTGGGAAGAAATGGGATCCTGAAACTTGAGATGGGGACATATGGGCAGATAATCAGGAAACTGGGGACACTTAGTCCCTAAATTCTATTGAATCACTCCTGCCAACAGAACCAGCCCTCTCACTCCTATCTCAAGAAATTACTCCATCTTTGTCTGCTAAACCACCCTCCTCAGTAAAACCATTAGCCCCTCCTCCTCCATCTGATGAGATTAACACAGCTGTGTCTGAAGAACCTTTGTCTGAGTCATTGCCTGGGGCATCACCTGAAGCAGTTGCCTTATAAGACAATGCTGAATGTTTGAAAAACATATCCCCAGCACCCATTTTGGGCTTCTAAACCTATAACTAGACTTAAGTCCCAGTGAGCCCGAAAACGTGAAGAACAAAGTGTGACCCAAGAAGAGGTATGCTACATTGCCAAAGAACTGCTTGACTTTTCTAATATGTACAAACAGAAACCTGGGGGATATGTGTGGGAATGACTATTAAGGGTGTGGGACAATAGGGCAAGGAACATAAAGATGAATCAGTCCGAGTTTATTGATATGGGCCCACTAAGCACAAATTCTTCATTCCATGTTTCAGCTCGAGAGGTTAGGAAAGGATCTAATAGTTTTGTTTTGTTTTGTTTTGTTTTTAACACTTATTGTGCTTTATTAGGAACACAGTTTCTCATCACACAGTAGGCTTATATATCTTAACAGCTACTGTTCTGATGTGTCAAGGAGAAGCCCATTCTGTTCATTAGCCTAACTACTTTCTTTTTTTTTTTCCTGTTTTTTTTAATTGTACTTCAGGTGAAGGTTTACAGAACAAATAGATTCTCATTAAACAGGCAGTACACATATTGTTTTATTACATTGGTTAACAACCCCACAACATGTCAGCCCTCTCCCTCTCGATCTTTTTTCTTTTTGGTGAAAATACACATAGCCAAAGATACACCATTTCAAAAATTTCTACATGCACAGTTCAGTGACATCGACTATGCTCTTCCAGTTGTGCTGCTATTCTCACTTTAGATGAAGGTTTACAGAAAAAAATAGTTTCTCATTAAACAGTTAGTACCCATGTTGCCCTATGACAATGGTTAACAACCCCACTAAATGTCAACACTGCCCTTCCTCAACTTTGGGTTCCCTATCACCAGCTTTCCTGTCCCCTTCTGACTTCTAGTCCTTGTCCCTGGACTGCTGTGCCTCATTAGTCCCATTTTGTTTTATGGGGCTAACCAATCCCCGGCTGAATGGTGAACCTCGGAAGTGACTTCACCACTGAGCTAAAAGGGTGTCTGGGGGCCATACTCTCGAGGTTTCTCCAATCTCTTTCCAGCCAGTAAATCTGGTGTTTTTTTGTGTGTGTGTTAGAATTTTGTTCTACATCCTTCTCCAGCTCTGTCCAGAACCTTCTGTTGTGATCCCAGTCAGAACAGTCAGTGGTGGTAGCCAGGCATCATTTAGCTGTACTGGGCTCAGTCTGATGGAGGCCTTGGTAGATGTGGTCCATTAGTCCTCTGGACTAATCTTTTCCTTGTATCCTGTTCTCTTCATTCTCCCTTGGTCCCTAAGGGGTGAGACCAGTGGAGTATCTTAGATGGCTGCTCACAGGCTTTTAAGACCTCAGACACTACTCACCAAGGTAGAATGTAGAACACTGTCTTTGTAAACTGTGTTATGCCAATTGAGCTAGATGTTCCCCGGGACCATGGTCCCCACAGCCCTCTGCCCAGCAATTCAGTCTCTCAGGGAGTTTGGATGTGTCTATGGAGCTTCCATGACCTTTCCTTGTACAAGTTGTGCTGGTTTCCCCAATATTGTGTACTGTCTCACCCTTAACCAAAGATACCACTTATCTACTGCCTGTTTAGTATTTCCTCCTCACCCTTCCCATCCCTCATATTGCCTGTTTAGTATTTCCCTCCCACCCCTCCCATCCCTCGTAACCAACAAAGATTGTTACTTTTTGTGTGTGAACTTTTTCATGGATTTTTACAATAGAGGTCTCATACAATATTTGCCCTTTTGTGATTGACTTATTTCACTCAGCATAATGTCCTCCAGTTTCATCCATGTTATGAGA